>NC_046665.1:59256539-59259372 GCF_010883055.1 Belonocnema kinseyi
TTATTTTGAGGAACTTCCGAAAACGCACTTTTCTGAAGGATTAAAAAAACTTGAAAAGCGATTGACCAAGTGTATAGAGCTCCAGGGAGATTATGTTGAAAAGTAAAAAAAAATTTACCCAAAAAAAATTGTTTTTATAGTTCATTCTAAGGACTTATTGAACTACCCTCGTATGCATCAGTTCCAAAATCTAAATTTAAAAACATTTTAAAGTATTAAAAATATTTAAAGTATATTTCAAAACAATTCACGGAATTTCAAAGGATTTAAATAAATGCACACTCATACAGTGATAAAAAACAAAATATTTCTTTTGTTAATTTATATAAAAGTTCTAATGTCTGAGGATTTCATAAGATTTAAGGGATTTTGCCAATTTTAAGGATTTAAAAAAAGTATCCAGAAAATAAATAATAGTTGAAAGATTTCAAGAGAGTTTAACGGATTTATTCTATAGATGCTAATTTAATTTTCTCAACCTAGTCCGAGGCCTGTGTTCATGAAAAAGATCTAATTTATTAATTTGTTGCAGAGTACCAACGATTCAGCGGATTTCGTGTTCACGCAATATCCGTGTGTTCTACGAAAGAGCGAAAATAATTTTATGCACTACTTAATAATTAATAATGTAGAATGCCAGGAAATTAGTGATCTTAGCGATGTTTTAAAAATATTTGTCGCTTTTTATTATGTACTTAACTGAATGTTTCCGGACTGTTTTTCTGCCACGATGCAGTTAATTCAAGAATGCTTTATGAAAATCAAATCGAAGGAGGGAAGTAAATGTCGCCAAAATACACGTATCCGTAAGAAGGTCATGGGCATATTTAATAAACTACGAGATGTGAATGTGCCGAATAGTTAGTGTCAAAGGTAGTCTTCGAGAAGTAAAAGGCAATATGTTTTACAATAGATCTATAAAATCAACGAGTTTTTTGTTCTCTTGATTTTAAAATAAGATTAAGTTCTCTTGTATAAAGTAAGGTAATAGAATTGACAAAATTTACGTTTTTTGTTTGCTTGTTTGTAAGATAAAATTTACGTCTCTTGGCTGTGACACAATTACTTCTAATTTCTTATAATAATATTTAATATGTAACATGCAATAATTGGAAAGATGTTAAAAACGTATTTAAATACCACTTTAGAAACTGTTATCTCTGTCGATCAATCCATACTTTAAAAGAAAAATGTATACTTTAACAGGACAAAAAATTAGTCATACAAAAAATATTACTTTTCAGTAATAATTACAGTAGATCCAAATTTCAACAAACTACGAGCTGTTAAAGATTTACAACATCTACGATTTTTTGTTCTCTTGTTTTCAAGATGATATTTAAGACTTTTGTACAAAATAAGGTAATATGATTTACAAAATCTAAGTTTTTTGTTCGCTTGTTTATAAGATAAAATTTACGCCTCTCTTCACTGTGACACAATTACTTCTAATTTATAATAGTATTTAATGTGTAACATGCGTTAGTTGGCAAGACATTGAAAACATTTTTAATCACCACTTTCGTAACAATTATCTCTATTGATTAATCCATACTTCAAAAGAGAATTGTATGCTTTAACAGGAAATAAAACTAGTCATACAAAATATTAATTTTTAATAACAATTACAGTAGGTCCAAATATTATACAGTTTTTTTATCAATTCAATCTTTACAAATTATCAGATTTTAATAGCTCAGTACTCATTTGATTCGTCATGCCAATATCTAGGAATTTTTCAAATGCCTAATTTGTCAGATTGCTTACCTTAAAGGTAAGGCTAAAAATTATAAATCATTTTATAAACAAATATTTACATTTTCAAGGCAAATGATCCCTGTGTCAAATGCGATAATTTTCGAAGGCTAAAGTCGAAGAAACTACTTAAAATGTTAGACATATTGTAATTGTTATTAAAAATAATGTTTCTTACGCGTACCTTTTTTACAATGCGAATCATACATTTGCCTTTTAAAGTGTGCATTGGCTCACAAAGATAATATTTTCTAAAGTGGCAATTAATTGCGTCTACCAAAATCTCTTCCAATTTAATTGGCCCAAATCACAAATTATTTGTATTCAATTTGCATTTACTGCCCAATACAAAAGTCCATTTACTATAACTTTTTTCGATTGAACAGCCAAAGTAGTTCAATTACTTCTAGATTACTTTTAAGATTAATCTCCTCCCCTCCACTGCCTTTCTCTTCTCATCACTCTTCTTGATCACTTTTGTTAGATTAATGTTGAAAGTAATTCAAAAGTAATAGAAATTATTTGTGTAATTGAAATAAATCAACAATTGGACCTTGTGTATTCAGAAAAAGATACAAATTACATATGAGTAATTTGTAATTTGGGTCAATTACATTAGACGATATACGAAATCTTCAAATGTAAGGAAAATATTTACATTCTTAAAATTAAAATACTTAAAATTATTATTTAAGTTGTGTTCTTCGATTTCTTATTAATCTTTTTTGATTTTTTTTATACGATTTTAATTTACTGAAACCTGAATTATAAGTAGATGAAAATCGTAAAGAAGAAAAGTAAAAAAGATTAATAAGAAATCGAACTGACTGAATGTCTACTTTATTTGAAATGTATAAACGTAATCTTTAGACGCTTTCTGAGATTCTCATTATACGCGAAGTATATTTATTATTAAAAAAAATATCAGTTGCCAATATGAGCTTAAAAACACACAGAAAAATTAAAGAGCGCTTCCAATAAACATACTAGGCAGTCTGATAAGTACCTGAAAATTCTAAGAGATGGCATTAGTATTCACTAATGTGAACCATTTTCGTCGAGCTTGATCCTTCAAATG
>NC_046665.1:59259472-59272977 GCF_010883055.1 Belonocnema kinseyi
GTGAAATTGAGAGGGGTAGTTAATGCTGTAGGCATATCATTGGAACGTGTGGGCAATATCGTGCATTCAGTTTTGGGCATGAAGAAGCTCTGCGCGCGATGGTGCCGCTTTTGCTCACAATGAACCAAAAACGAATTCGTGTGACAACTTCCCAGAAGAATTTGGCATTATTTTTGCGTAATACGACCGAGTTTTTGCGCCGATTCATAACCATGGACAATGCGCCTATTCATTCATGCTTAGTTGCACAAGCAAAATTGCATGAAATCGGCTTCGAATTGGTTCCTCAGCCACCGTATTCACCAGACCTGGCCCCCAGCGACTATTACTTGTTCCCTAATCTGAAGAGATGGCTCACCGGTAAGCGTTTTTACTCAAATGAGGAGCTCATAGCTAAAACTGAGGCGTATTTTGGAGACCTTCCGATCGAGTACTTTTCGGACGGTACCAAAAAGTTAGAAAATCGTTGGACTCGCTGTATCGACCTAAAAGGAGAGTATGTTGAAAAATAGAACCGACTTTGGCCAAAAAAACGTCTCCGTGTTTCATTTTTCAGGGACTCATCAGACTGCCTAGTAGGTAGTAGTGTTACGCGACTCCTTGCATCGGCCCACTGTGGCAGGCCGTGATCGCAGCACCCGGGCGCGGCACGTGTGATACGCAACGAAAATTCGATTTTTTCCATTGTGAATCATGAGTTTCCAACAATTTTATTTCAGTATCGGTACCTAAACAACATGCAGAACATACTCTGATGAGAAACTGTAATTTAGACGCGGAAAACACATAGATTATCGAATTTTTTATAAAAACGTTATAAATAAACAATTCACATGTGAATTTTTCATTAACTCGTGCTTTCATTGTAAAGTTCAGACATCACCTATTGTATCTGACAAGTATTGAAAAGATTGATCAAGTCATTTTTGAGTAATCGAATTTTACAAAAAACCTACTCATATTTTCAGTTGCAAAAATAACTAATAAAAAAATTAATTTTTAGAAAACTATTAGTTACAGTATGTTTCAATAACTGAGAACTTGATATTCGCATGATTTTGTTAAATTTCCATGACATCATGAAAAATGCCGTGGCCACTTCAGGAATTTGATCTCTAGCATTTTTGATGCATGAATTTTCCTTAGGGTAGATTTGTTAAAAATATTATGTAACACTAAAACCCCTCCACTTACGTAACAGATAATAGCATTTTTCTTAACACCCTCACCCTTGCAAAAAAGGATGTTACATAATTTATGGATGGTTTCTTGTAAGATATTATTAATTATAAAAAAATCTTTATTTTGCTCCGAAAGAAATGTGAAATTGGTCAAGTTCAGCTGAAGGTAAAGATTTGAAAAAAAAGTGTTGGTTTAAGTGAAATGAAAAACATTTTAGAAACAGTGAAATTTCAGATAAAAATAATAGATTTTTAGGTTCGCTCAACTAAACTTGAGGGACTGCGTTTCTGATTGTTACCTGAAAAATATATTTGTCACAATACAGAATCTCGAGATTAAAAAAAGTCTAGGACTTTTAAGGGTAACTTAATCCGACCACAATTTTTCGATACGTAAGTGGTGAGCACCATTAAAAAAATTTGTAATGGTCGAAATTAATTACAGATCACTGTATACGGTGCTGATATTATGAAGAATGTTAAAGAAAGTCCTTGGAAAAGAGAGTTCTTGAAACATGCCTCTTTAAACTGGAAAGAATTTTTATTACTTTGTGATCATTTCAGCGAAGATTTTATGTGTATTGTCTAGTCTTTCTAAAAATAATAAAAAAAGAAGGAATTTTATGTTTTTTTTATAAATAGGTATATAACGTACAACCTAGGCTAAGTACATTAGATACGTAGCTTCAGTTTTTCTTCATACTTTCCAATTACAAGATGAAGAATTTTCTTTAGTCTAAGTTTTATTTTATTTTTTAACTAGAAATGTATTTCCTACGACGTCGAACTTAAACTTACTGATTTTTCTTTTTCTTCTTTTCTTCTACCATTGTAGAGTTTTACTCGTCGAAAAATGTTGTTGTGAATTCCAGTGGCCACTTGAAAATCACTACAATCATGAGGTTTTCGAGATACTGTCCAAACTCCTTCTATGGTGTTGACACTTTTACAAACTCTACAAGAACCTTTAAATAAAAATTTATTTATTTTAACCAAAAAATATATTCCTTCTACTATAAAAGACGAATTTTCAACAAAACAAGTTAATTTTCGACCAAAAAAGATGAATTTTCAACATAAAAAGATGAGTTATCAACCAAATGGTCGAATTGCCAAAGAAAAAAGATTCAACCAAAAACAGCTGCGTTTTTGTCAAATAAGTATGTTCCTGAAGTTCTGAACGTACAAACGAACAAAATATGTTTCGATATTTCTATTTTACCCATCAATATTGTTCCAACTGCAATTTAAATTATGGATTTTAATTCCTTTTTTAATAATAAATTATTTCAAATGCCCATTAATGAACATTTTAGCTCTTTTCCTGGTTTGCAAAGTCATCAGTAAAAATTTTCGTTCATTTGAACGTTCAAAACTTCAACCGCATTACAAAAATTTCGTTTTAAACCAGATAATAGCATTTTTTAGAAGAAAGTTGATTTAAAAAAAAGAAAAGAATATTCAATCCAAAAGCACAAAAATTCTGTCTAAATAGACGAATGTTCAATAAAAAACTTGAACAGTTGAAAACTAACGAATAGTTTAACTTTTGACGGAGCAGTTAAATTTTCAATGAATTAATTGAATTTTCAACCGAAAAAGATTTTTATTCTAAATATTAAAAAAAAACAGTTGAATTTAATAAAAAAGACGAATTTTCAAGCAAACTAGTTGATTTTTTTACTAAAAAATATTTCAGTTGCATGTTCAAAATCAAAATATGAATTTTCAACAAAACAATTGAATACCCAAACAAAAGGGATGACATTTTAAACAAATTATTGAATTTGTAACCAAATAGGAACTAACTAAAATAAATAAAAATATAAATAAAGGGCAAATAAATTAATGACCAGAAGATTATATCAGCGTGGACACAAACTTCATTTTTCAAATTCCCTAGTTTTTCATATAATTTTCAAGTTCTCAAAAAAATTGAGGAAGTAAGCTTTTTTCGATGAATTAAAAATAGTTAAATTAATAGGGACAATCGGAACAATTAAGTTGTATTATTTTCATCTCACGATCAAGTTGATATCAAAAGAAGACAAGGATTATTCCGATTTATTTCCTTTAACAGTTGAAATCAGCTATTTAAAAAATTACGAAGCATTGAAAAAAAATTAATAATACACTCAAGTCGGGGCACAGCGAACATTTAGCGCAGGTCCACCTTCAATAGTGAGAACACATGAGGGGACCCCACTCCTGCGACTATTTCCTATGTTCAAATCTGTTTGGATGATAAGTGTGTGTATCTGTGTGCGCGAATGTCAACTGTTTACCTTCTGAAAGCTTGTAGTGACGATTTGAATCGTTATTATTAAAATTAATAAAATGAATTGAGCGAAAGAAACGTGGAAAGACATCCCAAATATAAGATCTTCCACCATAAGTATCAAATGTATTTGATTATGAACTCAAATTAAAATTACAGTGAATTGTACATTTGAAGACATTATCAAATGTGGAAATTGGTAGTGGGGGGGTAAGGGGTTATAGCGTCGTTCTCACTATCGGGGGATAAACGTACTCAGTAGAGGGAGTTCGCAGTACCGCGACTCAAGTGTATTGACAAAAAAATTTATCTTAAAAAAAGACCTTTTTCAAGTCAAATCTATAGGTACGATAAATTGAAAGGGTTCTGAACAACAAATTACCGAATACATAAACAAACGGGGAAAACCTCGAAAAGGAAAAAGAGGTTCCCAAAGATTAGTGGCTAAGATAAGTTGTTCGCTCTCAACATTTAAAAAATGTAACTCTTTATCTTTGGGAATCTCTTTTTGGTTTTTTGAGGATTCTCCAATTAATTTATGTATTCGGTAATTGTTGTTCAGAAACGTTTTAATTTCTTCATCTAACAATAGATTTGACCCCAAAATAGTATTTTTTAATAAAAATTGTTTTTGAATTCGAATTTTTTTCTATGACTCTGATTTTTAAAAAAAGATAATTTTTTATAAAATTTGTATCAGGTATAATTTTTTTTCGAGGATGACCGACAGCTTACGATCGAAACGATGCAATGTGTATTTTAATCTAACAACTTAAAAAATTGACTTGGAATAATCCTTATCTTCTTTTTCTTTCAACATTATCGTAAGACTTTGAATAACAGAACCTAATTATTCCTATTGAAATAACAATTTTCGATTTTTCCTAACCATAAATATTCAAAGAGCAGAATTTTATTCTTATAAATTTTGTATCACAGATTCTATTAGAAATGGAATAAAACAATTTAAAATAAAAGTTATAAAAATTAACAGTTGAAAAATTACTACCTTGACAGTTATTTCAAGTGCCCTTATAGAAATTCCCTGACTTTTGCCAGAAAATTTTCCAAATCCCTGACATTTCCCTGACTTTCCCTGAACAATAAAATTCCCTAATTTCCCCTGATTTCCAGGTTTTCCCTGACCCTTGACCATCCGGAATAACGCACCTACGAAGACAGCAAGAGATTTTGTCTTTTTATTTACTCCAGTTAAAGAAAATGGACCACCGTATCTGAAAGGAACTTGTCCAGAAAAAGTCCAACTAGTATTTGAAAGTCCTTCGTGAATTTGCGGTGGTTTAAATTTTTCAATAATTACTGCTATCGTATATTTCAGAACTTTCATATTTAACTTAACTCCTGCTTGGGATGTCATCCATAAACCTGCAATTCTGCAACGTGTACCTGAAATTAGATAAATTTTCAGCAGAAAATAATACCATATTTGTTTGGTAAGTTTCTAATCTTAAAGTTATTGGTTTAAAAAATGACCTTCTTTCTGCGATTGCTTTGGACGATTAGATTCTAATTCTTCAATTTCGTCAACAATTTTGTTAAGGATTTTATTCGCAATCACCTGGGTATTCTCCTTTGAAACAGTAAAATTATGTTGTTGATTCTGATGTTCAACAACATTACCTTTAATGAGAGGATCCGAAGAATTTTTTGCTTTTTAATTATATTTTACAGCCAAACCAGAGCCTGATTCCCATTATAATTACTTTCTTTGTTTTTCTTATTATTTTTCATTTGTAATTTCATATTTGATTGGCTCAGAGGTTTATTGATGGAAGATGAAATTTGATCATAATACGTAAACTGATTGCTATACTGATTTGGATAAAGAATTAACGGAGGATAAGGTGTCAATCCAATTTGTTGCTGAACTCTTCCATATTGTCCAGGACCTAATATTAGCTGATGATCTTAATTGATATTTTGCTGGATCTGATTTCGCTGATTAGATTGTCTGTGCTTATTTTGTTGATTAACTTGATTATGACTTCGATTTTGATCCAGGTCATTCAAGAAAACACCTGATTCGTTTTGAGCAAGCTCAGCCTCATCGTCAAAATCTTCAAGTTCATCATCCTCGTTATAATATTCAGAATACTCCATACCCTGATCACCAGGATTTTTCTTGTTAGGGTTTTTCGTTGTTGTTTTCATCACTTTTTCTAACATACTTTCTCTTACTGCTTTTCCAGGATTTCTAGTCTTATTTAACTCTAAAAATAGATTTCTCGCTCCTCTTTTGCAAACTGCTTTCTCTCGAATTTTATAGGGTACTTTCTAACCAAATGCAATAAATTAGAGTCGGTTGAAAATTTTACAGAATTTTATAGGGTACTTTCTAACCAAATGCAATAAATTAAAGTCGGTTGAAAATTTGTGTACAATCTAAAATTATCAAAAATATTAAGGGGCTGTTCAAAAACTACGCCACACTACCAAGGGGTGCCCGGGGGGAGGGGGCATTTTTGTAACGATTTGTAACATAGGGAAGGAGTTAATGCTGAATGTGGCATAGCAACTGCAAAATATGAATGCAAACAACAATTTCTTGAAATGCTTGAAACAATAGTGACTTAATTTATATGTAAAGAATCTAAAACAGACATCACCTCCTTTCCCCTATTTTAAAAAACTTCCATGTTAGTCTTTTTTCGCTTAAATGCAGGCAGACTTAATAGAACCCAATAACAAGATCCTAATATTTCTCGTTGAAAGTTAATTCTTTTTAATTGAAAACTCTACTATTATATTTTTGGTTCAGAATTCATCCCTTTTGGTCATAAGTTCTACTATTTGGTTACAGATTCAAATATTTTATTTAAAACTAGTTTTTATTAGTCAAAAGTTAATTTTGTTAAGCTCAAATTAATTTTTTCGTTTAAAATTAATTTTTTAACCGAAAAACTAACTATTATATTTTTCTTTGAAAAATGATCAACTTCAGTTGAGAAATTAGACTATTAAAGTTTTCATATTAAATTAACTTTTTCACATTGTCGTCATTTATAATTGAGAAAGTATTAGAATTGTTCGAAATTTGACTCCACAACATTCAAATTTTGAACAAAACGATGCAGAATACGAAAGAAAAGTCTAAGAGGAATCATAGCTTTGCAAAAATCCTACAAAATTTCTTTTAAATATTTTCAATAGGACTTGTCATTTTGTTTTTATTTATTAAAAGTAGTATGCAGAAAATAAAAAATTTCAAAATTACGCGAAAAAACTCCAGATTCGTAAAAAATCTAAAAGAAGACTTGTAGGATATTTGGTTTAATCCATAAAAAATAATATGAAAATGAAAATCCTATTTTTAGCATATAAATACTGCGATCTAACAGAGGTCATTTTGATAACGTTTTATTCAAGCTTTCTAAATGCAAAGAAGAAATAAACGAGCGCGAAACGCGAGGTTTAAACAGGTCTAAGCGCGAAACGCGAGATTCAACAGAAGCGCGCTTTGGTTGCGAATTCAACTACTTTGTTCAAAGTTTAGCCAGTTTGTTAAAAATTCATTTTATTAGTTGAAAATTTAACTATTTTGTTAAGAATTCGTTCTCTTTTGGTTGGAAATTAATTTGTTTTAACTGCAAAATTAACCAATCCGCTGATGGTGGAAAATTGACAGTTTATATAAAATTAATCTTTTTGGCTGAAAATCCAACCACTTTTTTTAAAAATTGTACTATACTTTTTAATGGATAATTCAAATATTTTGTGAAAAATTCTTTTTTTGGTTGAAAATAAATTTATTCAACTGCAAATTTAACTATTCTATTTTTGGTGTAAAATTGAACTATTCAAAATTCAACTATTTGGATTAACAATGCAACTGCTTTTTTTTAAATTCAACTTTTTGGATTATGGTAAAAGTTTTATCATTTTCATATAATATTTAACGATTTGATTTAAAATGTAGTTTTTGCTTGAAAATTCATATTTTTGCGTTAAAAATTACACATATTCCTAGAGTATGCATTGTGGTTGTTCGAAAGTTTCACAATTTGGTTGATAATTTTCTTCTTCATATTGAAAAACCTTTCCTGGTTGAAAATTCAACTCATTTGGTTTGTTTAGAAAATTCAACAATTTTATTGAATTTTTTTCTTTGAACTGACAAATCTTTCCTAGTTTAAAATTCAACTATTTTGTTTTGGCATTAGAAATCATTTCTTTTGGTAGGCATTTCATCTTTTTGGTTAAAAACGCAACTGTTTGGTTAAAAATGAATCAGTTTTTGTTGAGGATTTTATATTTTATTGAAATTTTTTTTTAATATCCACTATTAAATTTTTCTCAAGAATTCCTGTATTTGATTAAATTAGACGATTAATAATTGAAATTAAAATTTTTTAAATTGAAATAGCAACTATTATATTTCACGTTGAGAATTAATCTTTTTTTATTAAAAATTTAAGAACTTGGTTAAAAGTTCAACTTCTTTTGTTGAAAATTCTTATTATTTTTTGTTTTTTGAAGATTGATTATTTTTGTTGACAATTTGACTTTTTAAAAATTTAATTTTGTTAAAAATCAAGCAATGTTCTTGAAAATAAAACTCTTTTGTTAAAGATTTGTCTTTTGAATAGAAAATTCGTCCTTTTGTATTGAATATTCAACTGTCTTCTAAAAACTTATTTTTCGAAGACTGTTTTTAGTTTAAGTTAAATCTTTTTTGTTAAAAAATTCAACCATTTGGCCTCTCAAGTGTGCTGCAATATTATGTGTGCATGTTTATTTTTTTTATTTTAGCCTTTTACCAAATGAAATAGAAGAATAAAATAATTTTGATTTGAAAGGTTCAAAATAGCGTGACGTAGTTTTTGAACGGCGTATAATCCACCTTAAAAGAATCATGTTTAGAAGAATCCGAATCAGAACACCATCCTAATCCGAAACCACATTTGTGTCTTTTCCTTTTGTTCCTTTTAGGATCTTTAAAAACTGGCTTATAATATCCTTTAGTAGCTTTAATGGACCTAAAAACGTCTTCTTTACGCTTTGAATTTTTCATAATTTCATGAGAGTTCCTTTTCCTCGATTTGATAAGCGTCAATTTTCTAAATTCTTTCTGCTTCTTAGGAGAATTCAATGCTCCTCTTGCTAATTTTTTAGTCATCTTTTCTTTTGGAGATAACTCCGGATTTGATAATATCGCTTTTACATAAGATGTCCTACCAAGACGAGATTTCGGATAATTATTTTTTAATGAACGTAAATTTTGAAAAGCTTTAGATGATTCGAAATTCATTTCTTTATTTTCAAATGAAATATTCTTGGATTTGGGTTTTAACTTTGCTTCGTTGCTGGTCAGTAGCGAAATGATTAAGTAGAATCTGAATGAATATTTAATTTATTATAATTTATTAGCCATGCCTACGTGTACCGAAATGTGAGTAAAAATTACCGGATTTTTGTGCAGACACACCCATATTTAAATCGAATTTTCAGCACACGAAGACACTTCCTAATTTATTATTCAATAGCGCTTTATTAGAAACGTTATTAAAAACGTTTTGTACCTGATGAATCTTAGCTGCATTCCTCTAAGAGGTGAATTAACCAATTTAATAGCTGCGAGGCCATGAGTTTTTCAAAATCAAAGGTGTATTGAAATTCTCAATGAATAGAAATCTTTCCAGAACTCTTCGTCATTTTATAAATCACGTTTCTCATTAAAAAATGCAGGTTCAATAGCTGTCATGCTGTCATCAACAATAATTCTGACGCTTCATTGTCTGAACAGAGGCACATTAAAAATATCCATGAACTTTTTAATCGTCTTTATCAAGAATTACCTTGCAAAGCCTGAGAAAAAATTCCCTGAAACTCCATGGTTTTTTCAGATATTTCTCAGTATTTTTCTCTTAAGAAGAAGACATTAAAGTATTAAGTACAGCATTTTTTAAAGACTTTTTGGATAAAAAGTTAATGATTTTCTTAAGAATCGAGTGAAAATTTCAATTTTCTTAATTAAAAATGCAACTTTATCGTAGAAAATAAATCTGTTTTGATTGAAAATGCTACTTTATTATAGAAAGACCGCCTTTTTAGCATAAAGACTGAACAAATGGGTAGAAAATTCAACTATTTATGTGAAAATCAAGTTTCTGTTATAAACTCATATTTTCGGGTTGAAAATTCAACTATTTGTAGAAAATTCGTCTTTTCGGCTAGGTTGAATTTTTTTACTAAAATAACTTTCTTAGTTCAAAATTCTTTATGGTTAAAAATTCAACTATTGTTCAGAAAATAAATCTGCTTTGGTTGATAATCCAAGTGTTTGATTGAAAATTCGCATTTTTGGCATCAGAATTCAACAATTGTTGTTTTTTACTGAAAAAAATTTTTAGTTAAAAATTAAAATCTTATTTTCATTAATAAATTAATGTATTTTCGCAGAAATTATTAATTTTTTTGTTAAAAATGCAACATTTTTGTTAAGAGTTCATCTGCTTAGGATGAAAATTCTACTGTTTGGTTGAAAATTCATATTTTATGAATTGAATTAGAAAATGGGTCCTTTTAGACCAACAATTCAACAACTTATTAGAATATTGAACTATTCCATTAAAAATTCATATTTTGGGTTTAAAAATTCGACTTTACTTTATAAAAAATTAATTTTCTTGGTTTGAAAAGTTAACACTGGTTTCATTTTCTTTCTTGACTGACAAATCTTTCATAGTTGAAAATTCAACTATTCTGTTGTAAATTCGTCTATTCGGCATTAAAATTTAAAAACTGGGTGAAAAATTCCACTATTGGTTGAAAATTCATGTATTTTGTTACATCTTCGTCTTTTCGGCAGAAAGTTAAAATTTTTTTTAAATGCAAATGTTTGGTTGAAAATTAATCTTTCTGAGTCTAAGATTCAACTATTTTGTTAAAAATTCTTTGTTTTTTTTTTAAGATTCACCACTTAAGTTAAAATGAATTTTTTCGGTTGAAAATTGAAAAAATAGTCTGATTTTTTGTCTGAAAAAACTTTCTTAGATTAAAATTCCTTTCTGTTATAAAAATCATTCTCTTTTCGTGGAAAGTTCATATTTTCAAGTTAAAAATCAAACTTTTTCTACGAAATTAATCTGATTTGGTTAAAAATTAAACTGTTTGGTTGAAAATTTATGTATTTTGTTATAAATTCGACTTTTTGCTCGTAAATTAACACTTTTGTTCAGGAATGGAACTGTTTTATTAAAAATTAATCTCTTTTAGTTAAAAAATCACCTGGTTTGTTGAAAATTCGCCTTTTTGAGTGAAACTGTTTTTTTTTTTTAAATAAAAATTTAAATCTTTTTTTGTTTGATATTCTCTATTTAATATCAAAATTTATCTTTTTGGTAGAAAAGTCAAAATTTGGTTGATTTTTGTTTTGTTTTGAAATCTTTCTTAGTTAAAATTCAACAATTTTATTAAAAAGTTGACTTTTTGGTTAAAAAATTTTTTTTTTTCGCAGAAATTTCATATGTTTCAGATAAAAATGAAACTTTTTGTAGTAAATTTACCTGATTTGTTTGAAAATTAAATTACATATTTGGTTGAAAATTCATGTATTTTGTTCAAAATTGGTCTTTTTGGTACAGAATTAACATTTTTTTAATGTAACTGTTTGCTTTTAAATTAATCTACTTTAGTTCAAGAATGTGGAAATCCATTCTTAAGCATACATTTTTCTCGTCAACGATTCATCATTTTAATTAAAAATTGATATATTTGGTTAAAAATTTAATTTATTTTTTTTGAAAATTCATCTTTTCGGATTGAGAATTCAACTCGTTTGTTGAAAATTCGTCTTCTTGGACTAAAAATTTATTTCTTTTGATAGAAATGTCATCTTTTTTCTTTAAAAATGCAACCGTTTGGTTTAAAAATATGTAATATGTTTTGGTTGAGGATTCGTCTACTTGATTGTAAATTCGTCTTTTTGTTTCAAAATACATTTGTATGGTTGAAAATTGTTAACGTTTTATTTGGAAAACATATTTCACTGAGGTTAGTAAAAATGATAAAAAGAAGTTTGATTTATATCAATACATATCCAGTACTATATAAGTTTGTTTTACAAATGAAAAAAATTATTTAATTTTATATCACAAAAAAATGTTATCCTCGAAAAAATTGTCTCAAAATAGTTCCAGCTTTTCCCTGTTCATTTATAAATTCCAAAATTATACTAATCCTATCGTAAATCAGATTCTATAAACACTACAATTCTAAGAAAATATATTTTTATTCAGTTGTACAAATTCGATGCACAAAATTGACAAAAAATCCGATATCTTCACATTTAATATCATTCAATATTAAAAAGTTTTGGGATACAAATCAGGTACACGAAACTTTTTTTATCTATCAAAACTGATTTTCCACAAAAGTGTTTTAAGCTTTCAACAAATATTTAGAGAGTAAAATAAATAAGTCAACTTGATTAACAATTAAAAACCAAATTTCTTCCTCAGACGTTTCAAGCCTTGGGAAACTGATACATTTTTCGAATTCGTGAAACACTTTTGCGGGACTTTTATTTATACAATAAAATGCAAAAAATTGATATTTACATGAAATAATTCTCGAAACACACTACACCCTGTCTTCGAGTTTTTTAAACGTCCAATGCTAAAACTTTGTAGTACTCATTACAAAAATAGCTCATCATTTAAAGAGATAACAGATCTATCGAAATTTACTAGAACGTAAATACGACATCAACACGCGCTATTTAAATTAAGTCTTAAATTCTTAAATATCCTGCGACTCTCAACAAAACATCACAAAGGAATGGCACATTGTCTTTTCGAAAATTTAAGATCTATCACCCTCACAACTTTTCTTTGCTGAAACAATATTTCCAGCCTGAACCATTTTTTCTCCACTTTTGAGTTGAACGTATTGTATACGTTCAAGTAGAGTTCAACTCGCAGGCACTGGTGATCACTTTTTGAATATGGAAAATTGACAAATTTCCCCATGAAATCCATGATCAGGATTTTGAGCAGTTGGATGTGTTTTCGGAATTTCTACGCTTTTCCCATTCGTTTATCCTTTTCAGAGGATAGCAAATTACAGCTGATAAGAGTATCAGCGATCCAGAAACATAAAAGGGTATATTGTAGCTTCCAGTCAAATCTCTAAAAGCTCCTGTAAAAATATTTCCAATTTTAGTTTTATTTTTTAATTAAGAATTTGATTTTAGCTCAAATTTTTATTTAAATTTGCATTACCTAATAAAGGTGATCCTACTGTTGCAGCCACTCCTTGGAATAAGAGTAGAAGTCCAAAAGCATTTGTTAGTTTTTCGAGTCCCAATAAATCCACAACAATAATTGATCTTAGTGACGCAAATACGGCTAATAAATAAAAAAATGTATCATAACATTGTGAGACATATTTCTTTATAGTGTTACTAATACAAAGCACTAGAGACATTTCTTAAGTGGAATCTTTAAAAATATTATTATTGATTACCAGGGTTGCTACAGGACAAGGAATTCTGGAAATTCAGGGAATTTTAAACTGGTCAAAGAATATCACGGAAAACCTAAGAGACTCAGGGAATTTTATAACAAAAAGAAAAAAATTAAAGTTTATAAAATTCTGTATGACCTCTTTTCGTCTTTTTTAAAAAGAATTCCTCGTTTTAAATGCAAAATGAATTAATAGAAACCAATAAGAAAATCCAATTATTTTAGATTGAAAGTTTATTTTTTTAGGATCTAGTTATCTCAAGCTCAAAAATAAGCAATGCTATAAATAATTTATAAAATTAAGGAAAATGTTCTCATACTTAGTCGTAACTAATTTTGAAAGTGAACTGAATACGAACATTAGAAAAAATATTATGGATAACAATTTTTTATTCAACAATGGTTATTTAGAGCTTTATATTTTGCTATCTGTTTGAGTAAAAGTTGCAATTCTTATTTAACCCTCAAGGTACGGACTGGGTTAGCATAACCCGAGGGAATTTTCAAAGTAGTGCCACTTTGGAAAAAGTCGATGTTGGAGGTCCGTACCGGGGGCGGGGG
>NC_046665.1:59272987-59298999 GCF_010883055.1 Belonocnema kinseyi
AGGTGCGAACATTTTGATTTAGAGCATTGGTCGGCAGCTTCAGCCTGTGCTTGGTGTGGAAATTATAAGTTTGGAGAAATAGGAGTCGGGTCTTGTACACTCAGTGCGTACGGGGCGTGAGAAAATCCGTTAGTTGCAAAAATTAAAAATAATTTTTTACAAGCAATTTACGCAGTAGAGTATGCTGGTATATATAATTATATTATTATTTTGATAAAATTATATTGAATATAGTGATGCCCCGTACGAAGACTAGCAAAACTCGCCGGTGAGTGAGTTGTGCTACCCTTCGTACTTTACCAGAGGAAATGGATATCAGAGACGAATTCGATGACAATAAAATCTCTAAACGGAGACGCTGTAATTTGTGTCCCAGTTCTCTTGACCATAAGACATTTGTATTCAATAAAAAAAAAACATTTAAAGAAATTTATGTTGTTTATTAATGTCATACTCATCAATATTATATATAACAAGTATTTTTAGCATTGTGAAATATATTTTCTTTTTCGACATTTATGATAAATTAATTGGATAACGTTTCCTTCCTACACCAAAAAAAAACCTATTATTTTCGTAGTTTGAAAAATATATTTTTTGGAGCGAATCGAAAAACCGATGCAGCCATTTTAAAGTACAACTTTTCAACTTTCAAAGCCTACTTACAAAATTTTTTCATCTTTTTTTTTTTAATGGCAAGCTTTTGAAGAAAAAGGTTTTTTCATGACATTTTTTGGAAATTGTTTATATTTTCAAATTTAACCTTTTCCGATAAAACAATATCACAAGTCTAATAAAAACATCGAATTTCTGAATAAATTTCCGATTGGTTAAAAAAATGTTGCGATTGACGAATTACAGCCCAAGATACAGTCGCTCAAAGTTACAGGGTTTGATTAACCCATGTCTGTACGTAACGTAACATTTTTATATTCCGTACCGTGAAGGGTAATTCTAATGTGGTAGGGCTTATATTATTCCTTTAAATATTCTGTTTAATATGATTGTGATTGATATAAATTGTAATTTTACCATAAATTTATAAAATAATCGGAATGTTTGTTTATATTGTTATTGATGACTCGTTAAAATTTTGATTTAAAAATAAAATTATTGTGATAAAAGATATTAAATAAATTTCAATTCCTATTGCAAAGAAAAATAAATCGTGTGCTACTTTCTGTACTTGCAGCTCTATATACCATTCCTGAAGTTTAACTTAAATTTTCTTCCAAACTAGTTAAAACTAATAGTGAAAACATTTTCGTTAATTTTATAAAACCTTTTTAACTATGCTTATTTTTAAACGAAAATGCTACCACTTGGTTAAAAGTTTAATTCGTTCATTCGATTGAAATCCATTTTCTACTAAAAATTGATCCTTTTTAGTTAAAGTTTATCAACCGTTTTCTTTAAAATTCTTCTTTCTTGAGGAATTTCAACTTGTTTTTATTTTTAATAAAATTTTTTTCTGATTTAAACAGCAACTATTTAATTCTTCGCTGGCAATTCATATATTTGTGTTAAAAATTCAACTTCTTGGCTGAAAGTTGAACGGTTTTCTTAAAAATTTATTTTTTGGTAGAAGATATATCTTTTTCAGTTGAAAATTCAACTAATTGGTTGAAATTAGAACATTGCAGGTTGAAAACTCAATTATTTGGTTAAATATTCGTCTTTTTGGATGATTTCAACCATTTTTTATTTAAAAAAAAAGTTGTTTGGCTGTCATAGCAACTATTACATTTTTTGTACAGAATTTATCTTTTTGTTTGAAAAATCCGCTTTTTGAATAGAAATTGAACTACTTTGTTAAATGTTCATTTTGTTGGTCGAAGATTCGTTATTTTAGAGGAAAATTGATCTCTTCGGTCGTAAATTTATCTTTTTTGTTTGAAAATTTAAACTATTTGGTTAAAAATTTATCTGTTTTAGTTGGAACTCTATCTGATAGAAAAGATCTTGGCGGTAATTAAGCTTTCTTGATTGATGACTCCACTGTTTTTTTAAGTCGTTTTTCTTTGTTGGCTTGAAGATTCAACTATTTATTTGAAAATTCATCTTTTTGGGAAAGAAATTCGTACTTTTAGATTGAAAATTCAACGCTCTTTTAAAAATGTCGCCTTTCGACTTGAAAATTCAAGTATTTTGTAGAAAATCCAACTGTTTTTGGTTAAAGTTTACTTCATTTTTTTTTAAACGCGACCATTTAGCGGAAAATTTATCTGTGTAGATTAACAGTTCACCTTTTCAAGTTGAATGTTCAACTATTTCTTTATAAATTTAACTATTTTTTTAAAAGGCCTGCTTTTCAGTTGAATATTCAAGTGTTTTGTTGAAAATTCGTATCTTCAGATTGCAAATTCATCTTTTTTGGTAGAAAGCTCATCTTTCTTAGTTGATAATTCAACTGTCTTCTAAAAAAATCTTCTTTATTGTTTTATTGATTCAACTCTTGGTTCGTTAATTTGATTTAAAAGAATTTATTCCTCTGTTTTCATGAAAAATCACCCTATTTTCCCTGTTTAAAGAGCATTTCGGACTGTAAAGTCTATAGTACATTAAAGCAGCTAAGTAGTCTTTTCACGGCCGAGTGTTAGTGCAAAGATTCGAGATCGAAAAAAGAATTTTCTGCGTAGGCTGGTAAAGTACCCAACCACCAATAAAGACCTACTTTGCTGCTCCAAACTACTCCCAAAAGCGAGGAAATCGTACTACACTTACATAAAAAATTGTTGCATAATCATTATGGATTTCCTAGGCGTAAGGTTCTTTTTCTAACTGAAAGAAAAATTAAAACTATCAGGGAAAATGAAAATTTGGACAGGGAAAGTCAGGAGTCTTCTAATTGGGGTTTAGTAGCAACCTTGATTGCCTAAAAAATTTCATCAGTGACATGAATTTCTTTCTAATAAAAGTGATTCTGTTTTACAATGCAATATACTCACAAATGCTGAGACCGAAAGCAGCAGAATAGAAGAACTGATATCCTTTAGAGTGTGAGAGACCAGAAAATATTGTGAGCAATCCACCAATGCTGATGAAAATATTGTTGACCATCAGAGGATCAACTCCTGGAATACTACTTGCTAGTCCACAGACAACTCGACCAACTGTATTACCAATTCCAATAATTGAGACTAGGAACATATAACTAGATTGTTCCATACCATATGACTTCGCTCGATCTGAACAAATATTAATGTTTTGACATTAATATCTACATGAGTGGCGGAGCCTTTTTTCTTTAGGTGGAGGAGGAAAATAGACTTATAATATTCAATGACACGCTTTGTAGACAATATAATAATATTATACTAAATACAAATTTTACATAAATAATAATGAATGAACAATAAATAGTAAATAATAATTAATAATAAACACAGGTGCAAAATTCAAATTTCAAACAATTTTAGAAAGATTTCAATAATTTCTAAAGATTTTTTTTGTTTTTAAAAAGAAATAATGTGTTCTTTTTTTAACGTCTTGGAAAATTTTCATTTATAAATAAAATAGGCAGTACCTAATAATTTCGACATCTTCCAGATTAATGGTAAAATGGACTAATGGTTCCAGTATTCTGGAAAATGTCGAAATTATTAGGTTCTGCCTATTTTATTTATAAATTGAAGATTTCAGAAAAATTTTACCAAATATTTCAGAAATATTTCAAACATGTCGCAAAGATTTCAGAAAGATTTCAATCATTTCCGAAAGATATCAAATATTTCACAAATATTTTTAATAATTTGCAAAGATTTTGGATAGTTAAAAAAATTTACAAATTCATCAATGATTTCCCAAAGGTTTCAAAAATATTTTAAATACTTTTTCAAGATTTCAGAAAGATTTCGCAAAGATTCTAATGATTTATCAAAGGATAAAAAAATGTCGCAAAGATTTCGGATAGATTTAAAAGATTTCACTAAGACTTCAATGATTTTCAAAAGATTTCAAAAATATTTAAATCATTTTTACCAATATTACGAAATATCTCGCAAAGACTTCAAAAAGATTTTAATAATTTCCCAAATGTTTAAAAAATATTTCAAAGTTTTCCAAAGATTTCGCAAAGGTTTAAAGAATTTCACAAATATAATCATATATTTAAAAATTAATTCGCATAATTCACAAAGATTTTAATCATCTTCTAAGCATTTCAAGAAGATTTTAAATATTTCGCAAAGACTTTGGAAAGTTTAAAAATATTTCACAGACGTCAATGCTTTCCCAACGATTTCAACAATTTCCAAAATATACCAAATATACTTCAAGAATATTTTCAAATGGCTTTAATGATTTCCCAAACATTTCGAAGATTTCGCAAAGATTTTTGATCGATTAAAAAATTTCACAAATACATCAATAATTTCTCAAATATTTCAACAATTCAAAAATGTTGAATAAAAATTTCAAAGATTTCTAAAAATTTCACAAATATTTCAATGATTTCTCTAATATTTCAAATATTTCGCAAAGATTTAAATAATTTTACAAATGTTATAAAATACTTGTAAAATATTTTGATTATTTTACAAAGATTTTGATGATTTTCTAAACATTTCGTAAAAATTTAAAATGTTTTTCAAAAAATTCGGATATTTTAACAAGATTTCACAAAAACTTAAATGATTTATCAAATATTTTAAAATTAAAAAAATATTCCAAAAACATTTTTAATATTTCATAAAGATATCAATGATTTTCCAAAAATTTCAAAGATTTCAACAATTAAAAATGTCAAATATTTATAAAACATTTGAAATATTTCGCAAAGATTTCGGATAGATTTAAAAGATTTGACGGACTTCAATGATTTCTAAAAAATTGTAACATTTTCACAAATTTTTCCAAATATTTCGAAAATATTAAAAATATTCGTCAAACATTTCAATGATTTCCCAAATCTTTCAAAGTTTTTACAAAGATTTGAAGTATTTGATGAAGATTTCAATGACTCCTCAAAGATTTTACAAAGATTTCAAATATTTGGCAAAGATTTCGGATAGATTAAGAAGATTTCGCAAAAACATCAATTACGTTATTTCACAAAGATTTCAGGTAGACTTTTGGAAATATGCTTTTTTTGAGAAGATTCTTGTGCAAAAAAGATTAAAATCCAAAAATTAAAAATGTTTCTAGCATAAAACATTTTGTAATGATTCTGTAAACTTTATGTGGAAAATCAATTTACCTAATCGATTACATTTTTTTATTACCTTGTAGATATACAAAAGGTGTATAAAATCCCATCATTGTTAGAGCCCCACTGATTGCCAAAATCAAAAAAGAAGGACTCCTGAGAAGACTCCAGTCCAACATAGTAGATAAAATTCTTCTTACACTTTCGGGACATAAATAGCAGCCTCCACTTTCTTCTTCAGCGAGATCTTTTGCAGTCGGAAGTCGGGTGACTGACATGTGATATCCCACAGAGGATATCTGGCGGGCAATACAAACTAATTAAATTATTACATCTTCAATTCATTAAATAATTTTATTTTCAAGTAAGTATTTAATGACCAATTCCATTTCAAGGCGGATACATACAATTACAATTTTTTTTTAAATGGGGAAAACAGCAAAATGGTATCTGTTTTTCAAAGTTCTTGAATGTGGATTTGATCAAAAATCCCATAATTTTATTTATTTTAGCAATAGGTGGTAATATGTTCTACATATCTCCTGAGTTACGTTTTTAGAAAACCACTGATTTATATGGAAAAATATTACTTTTTTAGCCTTGAATTTTCTACAAAAAATACCTCTTACTCTTTTGTGATATCTTGCATCGTTTAAGAGAAAAATAGTTAAAGAAAAATTTTGTCGGCCTCAAAAATGATTTAGCCCGCACGAAACTCATATGATGTCTTTCTTATATTAGCAGAAACTTTTAAAAAATATAATCCAGGCGCAGGCTAGGCCCTCATGGCCATCAAATTTTGTAAGTACCAACCCCAAATAAATTATTGCCCTTTTCCAAAAATCGCCAGGGAGTTTCAAGGTACTAAAGGCGAAAAATGAACATTGAAAATAATAAATTTTTTTATCATCTAGTCAAGTGATTTTGGGCCCTAATCGTATTCTCGCTGAACTGTAATTTTAAAACATTTTTTTAAAGTGTAACTGAAATAAGATTGAACATTTAAAAAATGCAGTTTTTCCCTTATCATCTGGTCAGTCATTTCGAGCCCTAATCGGGTGATGGCTAGCCCGTCATGGTAAAAAAACTTTCTAAATTTTCAATCAAATATCTTTTACAGATTTGTTCAGACTAGCGTTTGACCGTAAAGATACGTTTCACTGCTACTCAGCGCAATACTAGACAGTTTCCAGATAATTTTCTATACGGAAATAAACGTTAATTAGTGCGCACATAGCGCGTACAATGATCTAGTTACATAAAAAATCGAAATTCCTAATTAAGAATCAAATTTTCCACAACATACTTGTGATCTATAATGGGGAAGTCTACTTAAGGATCCTCCGTAAAAAATGTCATCCCTGTAAAAAGGGCGCTGGTGGTCCTTCACAGGTGGACTTCTTCCATTGCTCAGCTTGAGATTTTTGTGGCTGATATCAGAACTCCGACGACGTCCGCTAATCGTGTGTCTGCGTATCTGTACAGGAAATCCGAATGTATCAAGTACGAATTAACGCTGCGATTATACACATCGGCTTGTCAGTATACAAAAAAAATTATTTCAAATATCTCACGACCCTCGGAAACCAATCGCATGGAAAGCCAAATTATGCAAATAACTGACATGGGTAACCCTCACTCTTCAGAATTTTTCTTATATTCATACTCCTCCCGAGTTATAGGTCACTACCAAACTTGTAATATTCTTTAGTATAATAAGATAAGCTTTTCAGCGCTCCGAGTTTTTAACTGGAATTGCCATTCTTGCCAATTTTTTCAATTACTTCAATATTTTTAAGTTGCTATTTACTATTAAATTTATTTGAATCAGGCCTATGAAGTTGAATAAATTTCAACTTTAAATCTTCATCATTGTCGTTATGTCCTATATGGACGATCCCATACCAGTAAAATATAAATCTTGAAAATTGAATAATTTGCAATTCGATATTTTCAAATTTAAAGAATTTTCAATTGCAAATTAAAAATTTTAACTTATAAAATTTGATGATTTAGATTTCAATTTTTTTCAATTTCAAGATTCAGAATTAAAAGCTTGACTTTTGATTTACAAATCATACAAATTTAAGAATGTTAATTTTTTCATCTTTAAAATTGAATACTTTTCGTTTTTAAGTATTCAGAATTGTAGAACCTGGAATTGAAAATCTTCGTAATTGCAGAATTTCTAATTTTTAAAATTGAAGACTCGAAAAACAGAACCGAACGAGCGCCCCTGCCTACTGCTCGAGAGCTCGTTCAGTTCTGCTTTTTCGATCCTTCAATTTATAAGTGAAAATAATACAAGTTTTAACGTTGAAATGCTGTAATTTTTATGATTCATATTTGAAATTTTTTCAATTTGGACGATTTCGGATTCAAAACTTTTGACTTTAGATCATAAAAAGCATCAAAATTTGAGCATTTTTATTTATAAATCTCTAAAGTATAAGTTTTTTAAATCTTGGAAATTTACAACAAATAATTCTACAAGTTTTAAGTTTTACAACGAAAAATTCTGTACTTTCAATGCTTCATATTCGAAATTTCTTTAATTTGGAAGATTTAGAATTGAAGATTTTCAAAATCATCAAAATTTTTTAATTTCCTGACAATTTCAGGTTTTTTCCTAGGTATCTCCAGTTTTTTCAGGTATAATTTTTCATAATATAGATCTATTCAAATATTTCGAATTTTTCTAAACAATCGGCTCCGAATATGCATACAGTTTCGCGAGTTTAATTAATATGTTTAATTTGAAAACCTTTGACAAATTATATCACAAGACAATCTAAAGTATATCAATACCATCGAATTATAAAACAATACTCAAAACATAATTAATCATTTATTGAATATGTGTCTAAAGTCCACAAATTTGAATATTTCAAATAAAATTTTATGTTAACGTCTTATACATACTTAAAACTCAGCCCATATTTTAGTAAAATTAATATGGGTAATATAAATTCAATTAAAAACGCTTCAAATTCCTAACTTTTCAAGTAAAAACACTGCATTTTTACAGGATGAATTAATTTGTAACCAAATAGTTAAATTTTCAAACAGAAAGATTAATTATGTACAAAAATTACGACTTTACAACCAAATAGTTACACTTTGAACTTAAAAATATATCATATCATTATCAACCAAGAAGATTAATTTAAACCAAAAAGTACGAATTTTCAACAAAATAAATAAATGTTCAACTCAAAAGGTAAATTGCTAACAAAATATAGAACAATTAAATTTGCAGTAAAAAAGATGTTAACCGAAAAGATGAATATTCAAATAAACGGATAGAATACTCGATTGGAAGTTAAGCTTCAGTTTTAAAAAACTCATTTTCAACTTTTAGAAAACACTAATTTTCAAAAAAAGAGTCACATTTTCAAACAAAGTAATGCATTTTTAATTAAAATAGTGAATCTTTAACTGGAATCGTAGAATTTTAAACCAAAGAGATCTATTTTCAACTAAAATGATGGAATATTCAACTGGCAAAGTTAAATTTCTAGTTGAAAAAATTAAATAAAAAAAAAAACGAATTATCCACCAAATATTGAAATAAAGTAATATAAAGCTACTTTTACAAATAAAGAATCATTATTATTCAGTTTATATAGATATCTAAAAAAATTAAGCAGGCTATCAACAAAATTCCCTGACATTTCCTGTTTTTTATAAGTATATAGAAATTGCTGAGAATTCCAGATTTTCTAGGTAGTATAGACACCCTGTTATACACCTTTAAAATTGAAGATTTTTTTTTTAATTTATAGATGAAATTTATTAAAGTTTAAAGATTAAAAATGCTGTTAACCAAAATAGAAACATTGAAGTGAAAGAAGAAAAATGAGAATTTTCTATAAAAAGGAATTTTTTCTTGGAGTAAAAATGGTTAAGTTTGAAAATACCAATATTATCATATGAAAAAATCATTAAAAATGAATATTTCTACGCGATTGAAATAAATGTTATCATCAGTTGCAATAAAAATTCAATCGGCAAAAAAATACTTGCAGCAGGAATCGAGACCACACTTTCAGGTTACAAGCTTAGACCGCTACCGCCCAATCTAACCGGGAGTTAAGACTCGCACATCATACATGTAACATGATACATGTACTCGTAACATGCGTTAATTTGTTTCAAACTCGTTTTTATTGAGAATCGCTGAAAAACGCATCTTATTACTGTAACATATTACAATTTCGGTAATTACCTATTACTGGGAGGTGTATGAAATGAAAACAAATGCCCCAGGGTGGAAGCTCCCCTTATGAATTAGACATGTACTTATTCAATAACAATAAAAAAATGAAAGAATATAGAAAAAAAAAAATAAAAAACGATAAATCAGAACCTCTTACCGTTGGTATACGACCGTTTAATCTCTCCAAATCACCACTGAGTAAATTATTTTCTTCTTCGACAGTTTTTACTTCCTCATCGACGACAATTTCCAAGTCGGGGTATATTGGCACAGAAAGTCTTTTTTCTGAGATGCTTATTTGTCTATCCATTGGCTTCAATTCAATCACCTTATGCAAAGAGTGCATTGATCGGCTACTAAAAAATAAATTTCTTCTTATTATTTATTTAGTTGCAATGTGGTATTTAAAAATGGATAATTAGTGGGTACGCTATGTAATGCAGATGATGAGTCTCTGATAAATGAAATTCTTAGCTCCTCACCTTGAAGAATTTGTTATTAGATGTTATTAAAATAGAGCGTTTAATTTTCTGGAATTCAAACTCAAACTTTTACATCACAATTTTCAGTTTCTCTAGCACTTAAAAAAAACCGATGAGATTTTAAAGTGTTGGTCATGTGATGTTGGGTGTGCTAAAAAACTCAATGTGTTTTTTTTATAAATGCACCCCTTAAACTTGTTCTGCTTGGTGAAAAAATAAATTTATATTACACAATTAAGAATATTATTACATAGTTTTCGATTAAAATCGCGAAAATTTGGAAGTTTTCAGACAGAAACGATTGAAACTCGAACACCCTTTTTTGGATGCTTAAACATTATAAGACTTAAAAATGTATACAAAAAAGAAATTTAATTATTATTGTTTGCTTTCAATTTCAAAGTATATGATTCACAATTTTGAAGAGACAAAGAATAAATTTAGACTGAAATTAAAAAAAAAAAGAATGCTCAATTCTATTTTTAGCAATCACAAAGATATTTTCACGCCTGCGAATAACTGGAAATAAAAGTGAACCAATTTGGTAGATAATGCATCTGTTTAGTTGAAATTTGAAGTATTACTTTGTTTAAAATTTATTTTTTTAGTTGAAGTTGCATCATTAAAATTAAAAATTCATTTCTTTAGTCGAAAATTTAACTATTTTATTGAAAATTACTTGTTTTTTTTTTGTTCAAAATTAATTTTTTCAATTCGAAACTTTACCAATTCATTTTTTTAGACAATTTATATTTTTTAGTTGCAAATTAAAGCATTTAGTAGAAAATTTACATATTTTGTGGAAAATTTGTTTTTTGTTGTAGAAATTTAATTTTTTCTTATTAAAAATGCAACTTTTTTGTTGAAATGCAAAGGGTTAGTTGATGTTTCAACTGTTTTGTTGAAATTTTGTCTTTTTAAATTAAACTGTTCTAAATTTCAAATATAATTTTTTTTGTTGAAATAACAACTATTACATTTTCTTTATAAATTCATCTTTTTTGCTGAAGTAATTTTTTAACTGAAAATTTGTTCTTTTTTCTTTTTGGTAGAAAATTAATCTTCTCGGTAGAAAATTCAACCTTGTGGTTTTTAAACCACAAGGTCTACTTTTTATTCTACTTTTTTTTTTCTTACTTTTTATTAAATATAAAAAATATTGGTTGAAATATCAGTTATTACATTTTTTGTGGTATATTTATTTTTTTAGGTTGCACATTCAAATATGTACTTTGTTGAAAATTCGTTTTCTTTTATTACAAAATATTAATTTTTTAATCGAATCTTTTACAATTTGGTGGAAAACTCTAATAGTTACTTAAAAATTCAAGGGTTATGTAGAAAGCTGCTCTTTTTGGATTGAAATTCAGCATTTTGGATTAAATGTTTTCCCTTTATTATCTGAAAAATCTTACTTGGTTGAAAATTAAGTTTTTGATGAAAATGTGTCTTTTTGTTTTTAATATTCATCTTTTTTGGTAGAAATGTTAAATTTCTTGTTAAAATATTTGGTTGAAAAATAAATATGTCTCGGTTTTTTGTAAAACAAACTTGTAAAACAAATTATTAAAAAAAAAAACAAGTTTTTCTTTTTTGGTTTAATTCGGCTGTTTTTAATTTAAAATGAAATTACTTTCTTGGTTAAAATATGAAATATTACATTGTTTTTTGATCATTTATCTTTTTTGGTTGAAGCTTCAACTACTTAGTTGAAAGTTGTATTACTTTTTTAATTCATGAGAAACAGTAAGATTTTACCCTTCCCCATCCCATCATCTTATATAATTCTTGGATGAGCTCTAAATACGATCACGAAGAAAAATTTAGTCCGAAGCAATTACGTTAGATATCATGGAGAATGCAAACCTTACAGGTTTTATTTAGCCGACTAAACAATTAAATGTGTCTTCATTGTATTGTACTTTAATCTAATTAATTAGTTTCAACATTCAGATATTTTTGTAAAAAAATTCTATTTTGAGTCTTTTAAATAATCAAATTAAAGAAAAGATTTTATAAAAAGTGATACGATGAAATTGTAGACATTTGGCTTGTCAAAATAAGAGTACAGAAGTTCGAGTCTAAACAATGACGATTATGACAAAGTTGATTATTTGAATTCGAAAGCATTCAAACTTGTCTCCACGCTGTCATATGTAAGTCCGTAAACTCCTGAATCTCAAATATTGTTTCTACACTGAAAAGCTCTAAATACATAAATTTAATTATCAGGTGAGTAAATAATTTAAAAAAAGCAATGAATGATTCTGCAAACAGCATTATACACTGCAGAATGAATAATAATGACGGCCGACTTGCTTTATCTCGTAAGGTGAACCTTTATAAAAAATCTCATATTATAAATTACAGTACATAAACTGACAAGCCGATAATATCATAATGTCATTCAGTCTACCAATCGATATGAAATTATCTTCTATTAATTTTTTTCAAGGTGAAGGTATTACCAGACTGTAATTGCTAAAGTAGTTCATTTATCGGTGAATGGTGTGCCGACGAATTATCTTTATTACTTTACTATGTTGGGGCTGCTACCGATGAATTGAGCAGCCGTCGGATACTCTGTGTTGTTATTAGTTCCAAAGAAACGACTTCTTATTGGCTGTCCGGCATGTAATGATCCAAGTGATAAACCTTTTGCCATCAACGACGTCTTTGCTTCCATCATCGCGTTTTCCTCTGTCGGTTTTACTTTGATCCTCCTCGGTTTAAGGGGCCGAAACAGCGCTCCAAATACAGCACAATTTAACAACATTCCTAAAAAAAAATTAGATACGTTTTTCTTTAATATCTAGAAACTATAGACACGGATTTTCAAGATTTATTTGAGAACTATTTGATCAGAAACGTTAAAGTATTTTTCCAAATACAGCACAATTAACCAAGATTCTTAAATAAAAAATTACATTAAGTTTTAAAACACACTCGAATTTCTTAGATTTTTTGTAAAACAATTTTATCAGAAATGCTCAAGTATTTTCCATTTACAATTTCATAACAAAATTCCTGAAAAGAGTTAAGTAAATGTTTTGTGAAACGCCTATGGTCCATAATACTCGGATTTCTTAGATTAATTGTGAGAAAAATGTAATCAAAAATGCTCAAATCTTTTTTCAAATACAGCAAAGTGTAACAACGAAATTCCTCGTAAGAAAATTACATTGTTTAAAAAAAAAGGTCTAGAGTCTATGGAATCGGATTTTTCAGATTAATTGTGAGAAAAACTTTATCAAAAATACTAAACTGCTTTTCCAAATACAGCACAATTTAACAACAAAATTTCTCAAAAGAAAATAACATGAATTAAAAAAAAATATCTAGAGTCTATACTCTATAGCCTCAGATTTCTCTTCGGATTTCTCAGAATAATTGTGATAAAAAATTTTATCAGAAACGCTAAACTATTTTTCGAAATACAGTACAATTTAACAATCTTTCTCAAAAGATAATAACCTTGATTTTTTAAATAAATCTAGAGTCTTTAATACTAAAATTTTTCAGATTTTTTGTGAAAACCGAGGTGAAAACAACTTAATCAGAAATGCTAAAGTATTTTTCCAGCTAAGTTACAATCTAACAACTAAATTCCTCAAAAGAAAATTACATTAATATTTCTTTTTTAAAAAACATCTTCAGTCTAAGGAACAAATAAGCAATAAACAATTTTATCACAAATGCTAAATTTTGCTTCTAATTTTAAATAAAACAAATATGTTTTACCCTTTTCTTTTGAAAATTGGTGAAAATACTTCCAATGTCAGTTAATTAAATTGCTAATGATTATTTTAATTTGTGATCTTTTATTTGCTGAGTATTTTTAATTTTTTATTTTCTAATGAAACGTTTACAAAGGAGCAGACAAAATTTAAATTTAAATCCGGTCCCCCGTGAAATTGGAAATAAACTGCACTATGCAATGTAAATACTGTTCGAAGTATTTCCGGTAGAAGACAGCTCAACTTCAGATCTCCTTTTTTAGTTTAAATTGATACTCTTCTCAATAAAAGGTACATAACAGAGATCTTCTGAGAAACATAAAGAAGACGCAATTTTGACCCATTTTCGAGAAAAGTGCATTTTAAAAATTGCGAATGGATGGTTATTAAACCTGTGTAAAAGTAATTCGAAGCGTCGCGTCGGTAGCTCCCTGATAGTGCGGCGCTTGTTTGATAGCCTCAAGTTTGCGCTTTCGATTTTCGCGATCCGTACTTTTTACATTCTCATCAGAGAAGGTATTAGATTTGTGTAAAATTTGACCCCCCCCCCCCAGTTTTTGTCAAATGTCCACGTTTTGAGACCACCTGAAACCGAAAAACAGGTTTTTACGAATGTGTCTGTCTGTCTGTATGTCTGTCTGTGAACACGATAACTTTCGAAAAAATTAATCTATTAGATAGCCCTTTGGCGCACTCGTTTAGTGTCCTAAACTAAAGGTCAAGTTCGTTAGCCAGCCATTTTGGATAAAAATTCAAAAAGTGGGCACATTTTGAATATTTTTAAGACAACTTTTTTAAAAATTTCAAAATTCTCTGTACGGTTATTTATAGTATTCAAAGAGTTGAACAATTTATTCTTATGACTTTTTTTTAAAAATCAAAAATTACCAGAGCTAGAGCATTTTCAAAATCCAAAAAAAACAAATTAAAATGAACATTTTAAGTCGAACAACGCATGATACGAAAAAAAGCCAAGAGAAAAAAACCTTACTTTGTAAAAGCGCTACAGGATTACGATAACAATTTTTTTAATTTGGTCGAAAAGTTAAAAATTCCAAATTTGATCGTACCAAAAATTTTTGAAACCACATTTTTTCGAGATTTCAAAATTGTATGTACGGTTGTTCAAGGTACTCAGAAACTCAAACAATTTATCTTTATGAATTTTTTCTATAAAAAGAAAATGATTAGATTTAGAGCATTTTCAAAATCCAAAAAAACAAACTGAAATGAACATTTTAAGCCAAACAACGAATGATATGAAAAAAGCCTAGAGAAGAGAAACTTTGCTTTTTGAAAGCCCTAAAAGATTATAATAACAACATTTTCAATTTGGTCAAAAAGTTGAAAATTCCAAATTTGATCATACCAAAAATAATGAAAAATTGCATTTTTGGTCAAGCTATGCAAGATACGAAAAAATAAAAAAGCACGTAGTTTTTGCTTTAGTCGTAAAAAATATCATTCAAAATAAAAATATTAAATTTGTTTCAAAAAACGACACAACGTACGAACTTAAATTACCAGACAAAAGTTGTTCGCCTAAAAAGATCTATAAATTTATTATTTATCATTTTTTGATTGGACGAGTAGATCTTCTTTTAGTCGTAAAACATAAGATAAAAAATGCAAAAATGAACTTTTTGGAAAAGCGCAGAAAAGACAAAAGAGGACCCTGTATAGATTCCTGTATTAGACCCTATGCAGATGCGCAGTAGTTTTTATTTAATCTTAAAAAACAACGTTGAAAATAAAAAATTATAAAAACAAGGAAATAAGAATTAGTATGATTCAATTTGTATGCATATTATGAATTGTAATGATATACATTCATTCAAATGATGCATGTTTCAGAGCAGCTTAGAATACAATTTAAAGCAAAATAAGAAACAAATACAAAAATAATTATGATAAATACAATTTGCTTTTTATTTTGCAATTTTTGAATAAGTAATCCCAGACAGAGTTACATAAAAATGTATTATAATTGATACAAAAGTGTTATGCATAATGTAGAAAAGTTTACATGTTGAATAAAATCGAGCGCGAAGCACGAGATACGTGATGAGAATGCGCTCGTTAAAGACAAAAGAGCTTTAACAAAAGAGAGTTCAAAATTACAGAATTACAGTTGTCAGTCCGTTCACCTTTGATTTTAAAAGTTCTGTGCCCGAATGTGAAAGAAATGCAAAGAACAAGTGCGCAGTGCGATTTTCATCAGTCGCATACCGTAGGTGCGCTCAAACTCTCTTTTAACGAAAGAGAATTAACAATTACAAAATTACAGTGGTGGATGTTTTGAGTTTTAATTTTAAAATTTTTGCGCAAGAATGTGCGAAAATATAAAGACCGAGCGCGTAGCGCGAGGTAAATATATGGTCGAGCGCTAAATACAACATCGAGCGCGAAGCGCGAGAACCAACAGTTGCGCTCCATAGGCGCGCTCAATCTTGCGAGCAAAGCGAGCCGCGCGCGACGAGAGCGTGCCCGCGTAGTGGGCAGTTTTTTTTTTAATGCTTATTTATTCCAGTTTGTATTGACATTTAATATAGTTATGTTATTTAGTTATTATTTATACCCTCCTTTCAATAAAAACTTTGTTTATCGTATTTTTGTTATCACTCGTTTGGACGATTGTTCATTTTATTATAATTCTGTATACTTCAACAGTTTTCAGTATTTATATATTTCAATTAAAGTAGAAACGAAGTGTTTCAAATAAAAATTTCAATAATCAATACGAAATAACAGTAGATACATTGTAGGGTGACGATAATTGATTTTCGAAAAGTAGGACAAAAAGCTTTGAAAATCGAGGACAAAAATGTATTGAAAGAAGAGGTCAAAGTAGGACATAAAAGTTTGAAAAAGATAACAAAGTAGGACAGAAAAGTTTGAAAAAAGAGTACAAAGCAGGCAAAATAGTAAGAAAAGTAGTGAATAATAGAATACAAATGATTAAATAAAAAAGAAATTTTTAAAATGAACTGTTTCATTAAATTTTATCAACGCTTAGCTTCGAATATTTTTATTTTTGAACCCTGATGCATTCTAATTATTATCACAAAAAACACATAAATATTTTTCGTAAAGTAAGAATGTTTAATAGTACTTTATGTTGTAAATTGACGAAGAAATCGTTAGATGGTATTGAATGAAAACATTTTATAAGAAAAAGGTCCAAAAGTTGACTGAAAAATAAAAATGTATTTTTATTGTCTATTCTTTATGTGTTTTTTGTAGTTTGTTGAAAACAATTTAATTTTGTATTTGTTATTGAAATGTTTGTTTGCAACACTTTCTTCCTTCTTTAATTTGAAAGCGCAAATACTAGAAACTATTGAAGAATAAATAATTTTAATAAAATGCACAATTCAACGTGTCCAAATGACAAGTGCCATCTCGGTAGAACGAAATAAAAAGGTACCATCTCAGGTGGCTAAACATAGAAGCTTAAGAATCCCATATAAATATTATTGGACACACCAACGCCCTCTAGGGCAGGGAACCTTTTTATTTGGTTCTGCCGAGATGGCACCTTCAAAAGTGGGTAAAAATTGCGTTTTCTTATTTTTTCTCAGAAAACCTCTGGTATGTACCTTTCATTGAGGAGAGTATCAATTTAAAGAAAAAAAGCAGACCTAAAGGTCCCCTTGACAATTACTGAATAAAATATTATATATCAGCCCAATCATCGAAGGAAAAGCCAGTCCAGCCATAAAGGCAATGTAATGAAACTTCCCTGGCAATGTGGACATTTTTTTAAATAATCAAGGCAAAAGAAACTCTGGACTATCAAAGATATTCAGCGGTCCAGCTGATTAAGATAAAATTATAGATTAGTGCAACCGCCAAAGGCAAGACACTTTGGTAGTTCAGCCGATTAAGAAAGGCAAGAGGGCTTGGTTGGACCAAGTCCAACCAACAAAGAAGAGATACTTTGGTAGTCCAGATTAGTGTTGCATTCGAGTCGAGAAAATCGGTAACCTCACTTGACTTCACTCGGTTCCTAAAAGTTTTTTCGATAAATCCTACTGAGTGAATCTTTTTTTTTAGGGTGTTGGAGCATCTCGTCATCTACTTAATTTGAAATTTGACGTTTTGGATGTCAAATATTTGAAGAAAAATACGAAATGGATTAAAATTTAATTTCAGAAGAAGACACTAGAATCCCCAGTTATAACCCTTTTGAGAAAATCAGGATCATTATTGACTTCATTCAAGATCTCCTGAGCGATGGTCATGCGATGGATCTTTTGATCAATTCGGCGATTTTTTAACACCATTTCTTCCACTGCTTGAACTTTTTTATCTGTTGTTGACGTGCTGGGACGTCCAGGGCGAGGTTCGTCTTCGACATCCTCTCGGCCTTCTTGGAACAGCTTGTACCATTTATACACATTTTTCTTACTCAGAGTAGACTCACCGTATGCAACTGCCAACATTTCAAGAGTTTCAGAGCACTGGATTCCATTTTTCACACAAAATTGAATGCAAACTCTTTGCTCCATGTTTTTCGAAAGAAGAACATCGCCGAGCACACCAAACCTTTCTAACCTTTTACGCCTCTGCCAAAAAAAGAACAAGAGCTATATAGTCAAAACTGTGAACATATGATCGTGACGAGTGTACCAACACAACAAAACAAAAAATTTAAAACTTGAATGTACGTAGCCCGCGAAAATTGAAAAGTCACCTTACTTTTTGAACACACCTTGTATACATATATCAGCCCAATCAACAAAATCAAGCAACTTTGGTAGCCCAGCCATTTTAGTGGACCAGCCGGTTAAAAAAAGAATATAGATCAGTCCAACCTACAAAGGCAAGACATGTTCGTAGTCCAGCTAGTTAAGACAATACTACAGATCAATCCAAACATACAAGGCAAGCCATGTTAGTAGTCCAGCCAGTTAAAGACAAGACTAAAGATAAGACCAATCAACAAATGCATGACACTTTGGTAGTCCAGATAGTTAAGACAAGACTATAGATGAATCCAACTAAAAAAGGCAAGACACTTTGGCAGTCCAGCCAGTTAAGACCAGACTAAAGGTCAGTCCAACAAACAAAGGTAAGACACTTTGGTAGTCCAGATAGTAAATACAAGACTGTAGATCAGTCCAATCTTCAAAAACAAGACATGTTAGTAGTCCAACCAGTTAAGACAAGACTATAAATCAGTCCAATCAACTAGAGAAAGATGCTTTCGTAGTCCAGATAGTTCAGATAAGACTATAGATCAGTCCAATCTACAAAGGTAAGACATGTTAGTAGTCCAGTCAGTTAAGACAAGATTATAGATCAACCCAGTCAACAACAGTAAGATACTTTGGCAGTCCACATAATTAAGAAAAGACTATAGATTAGTCTAACATACAAAGGGAAAACATTTTAGTAGCCCAGCCATTTAATACAAGACTATAAATCAGTTCAATCAACAAAAGCAAGACACTGTAGTAGTACAGATAGTTCAGACGAGGCTAGAGATCAGTCCAATCTACAAAGATAAGACATGTTAGTAGTCCAGCCAGTTAAGATAAGATTATAGATCAACCCAGTCAACAATAGAAAGACATATTCGTAGTCCAGCCAGTTAAGACCAAACTATATACCAGTCCAACCAACAAAGGCAAGATACTTTGATAGTTCAGATAGTTAAGAAAAGAATATAAATCAGTTCAACCATCAAAGGCAAGACACTTTGTCAGTCCAGATAGTTAAGACAAGACTATAGATCAGTTCAACCTACAAAAGCAAGAGATGTTATTGGTCCAGCCAGTTAAGACAAGATACACTCCAATCAACAAACGCAAGACACTATGACACTCCAGATAGTTAAGACAAGACTAGATCAATCCAAACAACAGAAACAAGACACTTTGTTAGTCCAATCAATTAAGACAAGTCTTTAGATCAGTCAAACCAACAAAGCCAAGAGAGTATGCTTGTCTACGATGGACAATAATAAAAAATTCTAAATAATTGTATAATTATTATTACACCCAACCACGCAGTTATATGAACTTATTTGTAGCAGTATAAAAGTGCTCTTTATAATGACAATTAGTGCATTTAATCCGCCTATACTACAGTCAATACTATTAAGACTTAAAATTTTGAAGATAAATCGCGTTTAAAACTTCACACTACCATCTGATTTACAAGCCACGTAATTGACAACGGTCATTACGGTGCAAGAGAATGAGGCCATTGCAGATGCGGCAGAACCTGACGAGCATATCTCAAGATAGTACAATACATCAGCGATTCCCAAACTTTTTATGCACTTTCTGGGGAGCGGCAGGGCCGCCACCCTCATATTTTTTCACAATACCCTGCCGCCAAGGGGGGACACTTAAGTGCTTCACTGCTTGACGCACCATGCTTCACGCGAGAGAATTAGAACCGTTTGAGAAAAATTAAAATGTGTTAATATGTTAATAAATTAAATTTCAATTAGTTGAATCAATTTACTAATCTAATTTTAAGCAAATAAAAAGAAAGTTTGGCACTAGTTTGGGAATCGCTGCTCTATAGGACATCTTGTGTACTTATGAAATAGGAACCAAACCACACGGTTTCCTGTGTGCTAACGTGTTTAAGTGGGCAAGACCGCCACATTTTCTTGCCCTTATTAACTGGGTTTTCTTTATTTTGGATAGGCTGCTGAACTAGACTGCTCCATTGACTTGCTTAAGTTGCCAAGTGAGTCTCACGATTTCGCCTATTATTGCCAGAATAGCGTCGTTTTCTTACCCTTATCAGCTGGACCGGATTTTTATGTAAAGTGTGCGCGGCCCTTTAAATTTGTTCAACCTTTACCAAGGCAAATCTGATTGATTCCAATTTCAATCATTTCAATTGATACAATTAAAAAAATTTACTTGATTTGAAATTCTTTCAATTGAAATTGTATAATTAGTTATTGGCATTTTTTCTCCTTATTACAAAAGATTCGAAGATTTTTTGGTGGGATGAAGCCAGAATATTTTAATTAGGAGTAAAGTAACTCATGTAGGGGAAACCAGTTCCAGGTAAACAGAATAACTTTTGAAGTCATAATATTGATAAATTCTGAACAAATGGGTAAAGTATTACATATCAAATTATAGATGAAACATTCATTTTTAAAATAGCAATGCCACCACATGAATTATATTAGACATTTATCCTATATTGTATACTTTTTAAACACTGTGAAATTTTACTAAAAGTTTACTCTTTTGGTACAATGTGAATATTACTAGGATACACAAAGCTAACTTGCTAACAAATTATTCCCCTCAAGAAAATTAATCATTAGCTAAAAATTGGACGAATCGAGGAATCAGTGAAAGAATGGTGAAAACAATTCTATTCCTTAAAAGATAAAAATCATATTTTTCAAATAAGAAATAGCAAGTGTGTGGTCAAAAGACTGATAATAAAATTACTTTTTCATATTGATATTCACAAAAAAATAAAACAAAATTTTCTATTTAAAATTCATTAACTTTTTTCTATTATTCCTTTCGTACTGGTTTTAACCTCCTAATAGTTTTTCTATACCTTTTCCTGAGTGAAAGGGTTTCGGAATTAAATTTATTTAAAATAAATGAGATTCCGATATACTGGAACGAAATACATATTATAATATAAAAAGCAGAAACTAACCAGCTTGTACCAAAAGAGCCTGTTGCCAGCCATATTTTTTGACTAGAATATCCGAGATTGGTGAAAGAATGAAAGCCCCGATACCAGACCCACAGACCGCAATTCCGGTGGCCAATGCTCTCCATCTTTCGAAATAAAATCCGGTAGTTATCACCGCAGGTACATAAATCAGTCCAGCACCGATGCCTCCTGGCAAAATTGATTGGATTTTAATGACGATTGATTTACCTAACACTTTTTCTTGAAAGTTTTAGGAAGTTCTTTTCTATTATTAAGATTATTGTAGACTACTCCAGAGTTATAAATTAAAATTAGACAGTGAATCATATTTTTAATCATTAATTCTATTCTAAAAAACAAGAAAATGATTCGCGTGTTTTCCAAATTAATAAACTCCATGTTTTCAGCAAAGATTATTTCTTGATACAATTGCATTAGCATAAAGATAAGGCACTTTTTAAATAATCAAAGATTCGCTGATAAATGCAAAGGCACATGGTACTGTTATCAGAAATATTTTCAAAGATACATACGCCTAACAATAAATCGTTCTGTTATCAGTCACCATCTGCAGAAGCTTAATTTTGTCCGCGAATAAATACACTGGAAAATATCATTATTGATGTGAAAATATCGATACTTACCCAAAATACCATAAGTAAAATATAAGTACTCTACGGAAAAACTAAAAGATGAGAGTACAAATGCAATGCAGCTGATAACGCTGCCCAGAATAGCAACCGGTCTGAAACCATATCTATTCGCCAGTGCAGAAACGAATGGACCTAGGGAATAAATCAAGTTCTTTTAAACAAGAAAAATATATGCGCAAAGTTTTTTATACTGATCATATTCAATCTATTATATTTTTAAAGAATGTATCATTAATTGAAAGTAATTAATTTAAGCTACCGTAAATTGGGCCAAAGCGGCACATATGTGGCAGAAAGACGCAATATTACCTTATTCATGCTTTGCAATTAAAGTTTAAAATTGTTAGCTGCAAGCTTCTATATTTTTTACCTAGATGTAGCAAATATAGCATTCAGAAATGCAGAATCAAGGGTACGCCTTGTAGCCCCAATTTAGGGTATGCTCTTTTTTTCAAATGCTGGATCTTTATTTTTATTTAGCTAAAAAACTCACCAGCCATTAAATAAAATCCCGATTGCAAGGAGCCTACCAAGGCGACCTTGGCGTTTGAAACTTCTAATTGTTGACTGATCGCTTCAAGGAAAACTCCAAAGCTGAAGATGATTCCGTCCACTACAAGATTGCACATAAATGATGCAGCCACTATCATCCAACCCCAGCCACCATCAGGAGGAACCACCATTTCCACTTCGATACCCTAAAGATGAAAAAATTATTTATCAAAGGCATTGTTTATTCAAATCGGTCATTATTTTCAAAAAAACTGCATTGCAGCACAACTCTAGCTTGCGAGCCATTTTGGATAATTTCAAAAATTAAAATTTTAGAAGTTTCATTTTGAGAGGTTTAATTAATTCACATTTTTTTAGCTAGCTTTGAAAAACTTATTATACACTTCAGCGCTTTCCACCGATAAAAATACATCAGAAAAAGATTGACGGAGATCAAAGATTGAAAATCGAATAAACAAACCAACTGAAAAATTTATTTTTGTCCGTAGATAAATTTTGATTGGTTATTTTCATCAATTTTTTGCACTTAAATTCCATCTATTTTTAGTTGGAAGTGATTATTCTTGATTGAAAAGACTACTACTATATTTTTGGTCGGCTAAGGTATGGAGTGAAGTCCGCTAGCCGAGCCGCTTGCGTACGGGGTAAAGTTAGCTAGGGCAAGAGGTAAAGTTGGCTAGGGCACAGCGTAAAGTTGTCAACGGTACGAGGAAAAGTAAGCTAGGATGTGATGCAAATTTGGCTAGGGCAGGGACAAAGTTAGTTAGGGCAGAGGTGTAGTCATCTAGGATACATGATCAAGGCGGTACGGGACGAGGAGAGAGGGTAAAAAAGGGGACAGTTAAAAAGAGGAAGAAATACTATCCCTAAATAGCTTTAATTAGGAGTGCTTGAATATTTCAACATACGAATATTTTTATTCACTCATTCTGTTTTTCTCTTTAAAGAAGTATAATGAAGATGAAATGTACACTAAAAAAATGGTCTAGCTGTTCCAGCTAACCGTTTAGCTGGGACAGCTAGACCATATTTTTCAGTGTAGCATTAGGTAGAATATATCGAAACTTTTCTAAATTCAAATTCAAAAAATTTAAATTAGGATGATTTTAATTCAAAGACCTTATACTTTGGAAGTATTGAGATTTCATTTGTTCTGATTAAAAGCCCTTTTAATTTTAAGATAATAAAACAGGTTATCAAATTAGAAATAGGAAGGTATAGTTTTTTTGCGATCATTTAAAATTTTCAAGTTTGAAAGAATGGACGATTTGAGATTTTTTGTTCAAATCCGAAATATTTAATGAAACACTGAAATTTTAAGGCATTTTACTTTTAAAAAATCAAACTTTGAGTGCTTCTAATTTGAACAATTTAAAATTAAATATTTTATCGAATCTAAAATGGTCGAACAAATGATTTTAAAACGAAAATTATTTCAGTTGAACCGATTTTAAATTGAAGACCTTCATCGTAGGATACCTTATTGCGATTTTATCTTTAAACCATTGTTCATTTTAAATATCGAAATTTAAGAAATTGATCTGTGAATTTGCAAATAATATAATTGCATTCAAAAGCTTTTAAATTTCAATGAATTAATAATTTTAGCTAGATTATTCCAATTTAAATATTTTTAATTCTAACGCATTAATATACATGAATACTTTTCAAATTGAATAAACGTTGAAATTTATACCGACTTCCGAACTTAAGTAAATAAATATTAATTCATTCAAACTTAGAAGCCTTTCAATTCCACTTTAACGTTTTCATTCATAATATTCATATCTGCCAGAAATTCTAAATTTAACATATTTAAATTTAGTTCGTTCTAATTTAAAACTTTAAAGTAATTCACCTTAGAAAAATCCTTTAATCTTGAATTAACATAATTACGACATGTTTCTTCATTTTTCTGATAATTATGTGTGTGCCTCAGTACTAAAAAAGATTAAACAATCATATTTCAAGATAACTCAAAATAAGCAATTACAAATACACATCTTTTTGTATTTTTATTTATAAACTATCGAATTTAAATTTTGAGACTATTATCAACAACTTTTTTTCACAGAATATCACAAGAAAAAAATATAAATGTTTCTTATATTCATTCCTTTCTTATTAATTGCTTACCCTTCTTTAGATTTACATTTTAGCCGTGAAAAATAAAATTTACTTAAATAATCTGTGTCACAAGAGGAATTCTATTTTCAAAACCTATCTTGCCCGAATTTCAAATTTAAATAATTTTAAGACTTTAAAATTTGAAGCTCTTCAATTCAGAAGCTTTGGATTTAAAGACATTTCAACATTCAAATTTCCGATTTCTAAACCAACTTATTATAATTCTCGATTTCGATCTTGTCCGACTATTTCAATTGATCGGTTTTCTAGTTTGGAAGTAGGGTTTGCTGTTTCCAGTCTGGGAACCATGAATTAATTGAAACCGATTCAAAATGAATGTTTTTTTAAAAATGTTATTAAACGTTATAATTTCCTTTATTTCTAAAAGGAGAATAGGACTCACAGAAATATTTTCTCAAAATGTAAAAAATCAAAACTCAAAAGCCATTCACCTTATCTTTACGTAAGAAACAAATTCAACGATTCAAAATGATTTTTTTTTATTCTGTAACACTTGATTTTATTTTCTGTTTCTAATTTAACTATAAAAAAAAAAGATTTTCTTCAGAATTTAAGAAAGCCAAAATCCAAAACTCTAAAGTCACTTACCTCATCTTCATTATCAATGAAGTTATCGAGGGGCATTTCATTGTTGATGGCATATCCGTTCTGTTTTGAAGCAGATTTCTCACAAGCTTCTTTGTTACTCTCCGTCGGATCCATGGCTGCTAAGCGACTGTGAAACAAGTAGAAAATTGCTACACAAAAATTTTTTAGGTGGGAGGAGGCGATAGTTTAGTTAGCTTTAGGCCGAGAGAAATAAAAGAGAGGGAGGCAAGCTTTTCACAACGAGAAAGACAATTCAACAATCGACTGCCAAGTACTTGGCAGATTAAACTTCTTCGCCGTGTGGCGCCAACCTAATGTCGCGTCTTGCATCTTACGTTTTTATCAAGAAGAAAATAAATTTGTTTTATCATTTCGAGCTTTACCTCGAGCTTACAATACTCTAAAAAGAATCATTTAAAAAAATCTTGGTTACTCCCAGAAAGTTTCCTGAAAGCAAATTCTTATTTTGTGAATGAATGAATTAATTATTGCCTCAGATTAATGAAAAGCTATCGATACATTTGCTCTAGTTATCGACAAGAAAAATATGCTTAAAAGGAAAAATGTAAGGACATTTCTTCTTGTAGTAAATTCATTGATGTTTTCCTACTTGCAATCAGTTCTTTCCTTCAGGAGTGGAAAAATTTATAATGACCAATTCTATAGGTTGTCACAATGATTTGGTATTTGCTCATATCGTTCTGTGTTGGAAATAGAGGAACACTTATATTAGATTAATAATATTTTTTTTATTTGAGGCAATATTTCAAAAGACCGTAAAGTCAGCTGGTAAGGTTATGGCTACAGTTTTTTGGGATGCACGTGGAATTATACTTATTGACTACTTGGAAAAGGGTAAAACAATCACTG
>NC_046665.1:59299099-59305780 GCF_010883055.1 Belonocnema kinseyi
TAGAGCTCCAAGGAGATTATGTTGAAAAATAAAAAAAAATTTACCCAAAAAAAATTGTTTTTATACTTCATTCTAAGGAGTTATTGAACTACCCTCGTATCAAAAATATTTTCATTTTAAAGGCTTTAACTTTGCAATAAATAGAAATTGTAATTCGCATATGAAATACAGGAGTTCCTGATTCGAACCGAGGCTAGAATAAATTTTGTTTTTGTTTTCTAAAAACAAACACCAGGACAAAAAACTTAAGAACCCAAATTAATTTACTGTTTAAAAATTTATCTGAAAAAAGTATTCACATTTTTAAATTCATTTTTTAAATAATAAAACGCATACATCTGCCCCAGAATATTTTAAATTGTATAATTTATAATATTCGATATTTCTAGATTTTCATGATTCCAATGATTATATTATTATTGAATATTTAATCATTTCTTAACAACAATTAAGTGTTTGAAAATATTAATTTCATCAAATTAGAGATTCCACAAATTTATATTTTCCAAATTCAATTACATCTCTTGAATTCGAAATTTGATCTCGGCTTATCATTGTCAATGAATATGGTAAAAATTCCCTGATTTCTCTAATTTCAGAATTGCAATCAATTTAGAGCATACATCAATAACTGCATTTATATGATTTTATCATTAATCGATTATTATTCCAAAATTTAATATCTCGTCAGACTGTTCAGATTTATATCAGACTTAATGGAAAAAATAATGAATTGGACTTTGATAAGGAAAATTATAAAAGAAATCATAAACTTTTTAACTAATTTAACTCGTGACGAGCCTTCAGTTGTATCAAGGCGCTATTTAAGCAATGTTGCTAAACTCTTGAGACTTGATAAGCCTTCCCTTCATGCCACCTTGAACTGACAGTGACCTCCAATTTCGGCAAAATAATTCTTAAACGACCCTGTGAAATAGCCATTTTTTCTCACTCATAATTTATGTATATTATCTGCTTTATCATAGTCAGGAAGAAGAGATATAATGAACAAGTCTCGTGGAAATGTGATTAAATTTGAATCTGATTAGAAAGTCAAGGCAGGTGTATCCAGTCTTTGGTAAAATAGTGTTCTGATTTTAAATCGCTTATTTCTAACAGAAATTGAGAAATTTCTTCGTTTTAAATTAATAAATATATAAGTTTCTAGCATGCAAATAATCACGAGTCGAGTTTAAGTTCGACTCAAAATATTTCAAATTTTAATGCTTTTAATATGAAGACTTTGAAATATTTATAATTCTCAGGCCTTAAAATTGGGATCTTTCCGTATTTCATAAAAAGATATTTGAAAATGTTATAAATTTTAAATTTCGAAACCTTTTTAACTTGGACGATTTTTTAATTAAACACCTTCAATTATTTATTTTTTCAATCTGAAGCCTTCAAATAAAAAGCAATTAGAAAAAAAATGTTTAATCAAAGAACTTTTTTATATTGTAAATATATCCAAATGCGTTTAAAGCGTGTGAACTTCGTGATTCCCAAGCTTCCCAAGCATAAATATTGTAAGTCATTCAAATATAAGTTCTACCAATTGAAATGTCTTATCTGAATAAGGTTTGACTTCTTTTAATTTAAAGAAGTAATTAAGATTATAAATGCCGTATTAATTGGGAAGTATAACTTCACTTTTAAAATTAAAGCCATTTTAATTGGGATGATCTTAATTAAAATGTGTTCTACTTTGAAAGCATTAATCAAAATCTATTTTGTTATCATTTAAAGACCTGAAAATTTAAAGGACTTATAATTTGTTCTGTTTCAAAATGATTCAAACCATTAATTAAGTATAAAATGTTGAAAACTCAATCCTTAACAAATAGAAGTCTTTTAAATTTTCTGATTTTAATTTATAAGCTTCTAATTCTGAAAAAACGATGGACAATTATTCATGGAATTTTAGTACGGAAATGTTCCCTCCTCATAAAATATACTCTAACTAAAAATTCGTTATCTAAATGATAACCGCAATCTATCAGCTGTAAAAAAATTGTATTGCAAAGTTTTCTGATTTTTTATCAACTGATTTTATCTTCCATTGAGTGTATCAATTGAATATCAATGACTAAAGCAATATTTCCTTTCTTTAGAAAAATAGTGTTCTGATTTAAACTGCTAATTTCTAGTAGAAATGGAGAAATCTCTCGCACTTGAAATTGATGAAATATTCGAGATTCTGAGTTTCAGAATGGAATAATTTCCGTTCTAATTCATTTCAAACTTATAGGTTTTAAAATTCAGGACTCTTTTAATTTTAGGTTCACATATAATTTTATGTTTTATTTATAATCATAGGTAAAAATTTAGCCTCTTGATAAAATTAAAATAAAACTGATAATGACAATCTTCTATGATTTAATTTGAGATAAAAATATATAATTACTGAAAGAACTTAATTGATTAATATCCACATGAAACGAATATCTAAAATTCCATTTGTTTAGTGAATTATTAAAATTTGAGATTGATAATATATTGAAGATTATTTTTAAATTTAAAGTTTAAATGAGATTGGACTTGATACTTCAAATGGTTTCACTTTAAAGTTTATTGCTTTTCAGTACCAAATTTGTTGCTTCAGTTCTGAGACATTAATTATCTATAAAGAAAGATTTTAAACTAATTTTTTAAAATTCTTTTTTAGCTCTCGAATTAATAATATATCTTCATGTTTCAATATTTTAAAATTACAGATAAAAATTACGGATATTTTCCTTGAGAATGAAATGCCAAGAAACAAAAAATTAAATCTAAATAATAATATCAATCTTTCTTATTTGGAAAAACAGCAAAATATATTGTTTTTAAATTGAATTCTGCAAATCCTAATTTTTTATATACGAAGATTTTCAAATTTATATTCTTTTCAATTTAGAAGATCCCAATTCAAGTGCTTTTAGCTTTTAATAGTCCGGGAGCTGGCGACAATTCTATAGACGTAATTTTAGTTCTCACAAAAATGTCAGATTCTTTTGTTTTCATAGTCAACAATTCGAATATCGTTGACTGGCTAGTAGCTGTTGGTGCATTTTGCAAAAATTTATCGTTAAACTGATCAAAACTTGGAGTGTAAAGATGTCATTTTAGTACTCTTGAAACCCATTGTGAATGATTGTTTAAATTCTAAGAACTAACGAAAAATTTGATTGGCAGCTTCTCGGTGGTGCCAAAGTTGACTGGCAGACTATCAAATATGTCAAAAATTCGAGTGGAAAGACGTCATTTTAGTACTCTTGAATCCCATCGGGGATGATTGATTAGGTGAAAACAACTCAGGAGCTGCCAGTCCAACTTCTTGTTAGTTTTGAGCATTCAAACAATCAATCCCAGTGGGTTTCAAGAGTATTAAAATGACGTTTTTTTACTCAAATTTTTGAACTGTTTGACAGCATGCCAGTCAACTTTGGCACCACTCAGGAGCTGCCAGTCAAGCTTCTTGTTAGTCAAAATTTCATGTCAAAAATTCGAGTGAAAAACGACATTTTAGTACTTTTGAAACCCATTGGGAATGATTGTTTGAATGCTAAGAACTAACAAAAAATTCCACTGGCAGCTCCTCAGTAGTGCCAAAGTTGACTGACACGCTATCAAGCATATAAAAAATGACAGGATAAAACCACAGAAACAAACTGACGCAATGCGGTCGCAAAAAAATAAAAACATACTTTTTTGTGAAGCACCCTTATGTGTTGTAGGCCGTATAAAACCTTTTTTTTTAAAGATTTTACGAACTTATTATTAATTATTTATATACTACTTATTTATTAACTCAAATAAAACACTATTTGAAGGCGCCTTCAAACTTTTCACGGTATAATGTTCTGACTGGAAGGCTGTCAAACATGTCAAAATTTCCAGTGAAGAAGCGTCATTTTAGAACTCTTGATACTTATTGGGAATACTAAAATGAGTACTAAAATTACGGTTCTAATTTTCATCCTGTCATTTTTTATATGCTTGACATATAAAAGGACATATAAAGTCTGCCAGTCAACTCGGCACCACTGAGAAGCTGCCAGTCAAATTTTTTGTTGGTTCTTAGCATTCAAACAACCATTCCCAATGCGTTTCAAGAGTACTAAAATGACGTTTCTTCACTCGATTTTTTGACATGTTTGACAGCCTTCCAATCAACATGACGCCTGCCAGTCAACGTTGGCACCATCCAGGAGCTGTCAGTCAACATTTTTTTTAGTTGTTTTCACCTAAACAATCCTCCCCGATGGGATTTAAGAGTACTAAAATGACGTCTTTCCACTCGAATTTTTGAGACGTTTGACAACCGCCAGTCAACTTTGGCTCCACCGAGAAGCTGCCAGCCAAATTTTTTGTTTGTTCTTAGCATTCTAACAATCATTTGCAATAGTTTCAAGAGTACTAAAATGACGTCTTTTTACTCGAATTTTTGATCAGTTTAACGATAAATTGTTGCAAAACGCACCAACAGCTGCTAGCTCACGAAGGAATAATAAGGAGACCCAACTGCCAGTGGGAAGCCAGTTGAAATTGGCAATAGAAACATTACCGTAAGTGGTAGGCACAATACAGGAAGATCATAAATTTTCGTGCGCAGGTGCGCAATTGTCCTCTTCCTGTACATGGAAAAGTGTGTGAGTGAGTTATTTTGTCAAATTGACGTAAGTTAGAGAGGTTATGTTCTTTTGTTGATCAGCATACGAAAGATACACGAAATAAATGTATAAGCAGTATTTTCGGTAATTGTTATAAGGTGACTCAGTTTAGAAATTGGTAAATTACGTATTTATAAGAATGTATATAATATAATCAGCACGGATAATTACAAATAATGTGATATTATAATGAAGCGCCCTACTGATAGAAATCTCAAGAGTATATGCTAAAGATTCTCAAGGCTCTGCGAAGCTCTGAGAAATTCTCCGCAGGCACTTAGATATATTTAAAGGTCCAGGTAGCTCGTTTAAATGTTTTAATGGCTTTACAATGTCCTTTCCGAAATTGAAATAAAAATATGATCATAAAAAACAAGCAGAGAGGCTGAAATAAGAATTCGATCATAAATAGCAAACAGATAGGGTATATCAACAGAGTAGCTGACACTCAAGGGTCCTTTGATAAGCTTTCGGATTAAAATTTGGAAATAGACTTTTTTAAATTTCATAGTTAACAGTGAGGGCTTTAAAAAGGCGAAGTGTACTCGCCTTCTTCGGCGTGTAACTTGCACCTCAACCAGACACTTGACACCTCATGGCTTAAAACTAAACATTTTTGCCACCTTCACCAAAACAAACAAACAGAACCTCTCTAACTTACGTCAATTTAACAAACTTTCTCACTTGCACACTTTTCCATGTATACGAAGAGGACAACTGCTCATCTGCGCACGAAAATTTAAGATCTTCCTGTAATGTGCATACCACTTACGGTAATGTTTCTATTGCCAAGTGGGGAAACGGAGTTAGGTCTCCTTATTATTCCTTCGTCTGCTACCCAGTCAACGAGTTTCGAACTGTTGACTATGAAAACAAAAGAATCTGAAATTTTTGTGACTACTAAAATGACGTCCATAGAATTGTTGCGAGCTCCCGGACTATAAGCTTTGAAAATTAAAATCATTTCAATTTGGAAGATTCTGAGCTTCAGAATCGAATATTTTCCGTTTTATTTCTTTCGACACTTGCAGGCTTTCAAATTCTAACTCTGATTATTTTAAGTTCAAATACAATTTTTTAAAGTACAAATTGAGGCTCTGAATAAAATTCAAATGAAATTGATGGTGTGAATCTTCATTATCTTGATTTTTTAAATCTAAAATCCTAATGTAATTATAATATTCTTATTATCTCTGATTGAGTTGAAAATAAATATAAAACTTTATGATCAATAAAGGAACTTCATTAATTAAATCCCCTATAGAATGAATATGTTGAATTCAATTTATAAAATGAATTATTAACATGCGGGATTAATAAAATATAGAAGAATTGTTTTAAATTTCAAGTTTATATTAGATTCTAATTGAGAATACCAACGCTATTGACGTTATTTTGGTCATTTGTTACTTTGATAAATTTTCTACATTTTGGAGTAAATGGATTAAAACCTTTTGCAAAACTTCTGGCTTGTCCAAAAGTAAAATATCAGGCGGGCAGACCAAAAAAACTTGTATTTTTTTAAATGCAAAATTTTTTTTCGGCTTTTCCAAAGAATTGTAATCACTTTATACTCACTGGCATACATTTGTTTTCTTCAAAAAATTGTATTTTTCTAAAAAAATGTTTCATTTCAAATTATTTTTCAACTCAAATTTAAAACACTAAAGTATAAGAAGAAATATGTTCCATTTACAAAAATGTGGATCGATCAAAAATTTGATTATTATTGCATACTAAGGGGACGTCTACATATTACGTAACGCGCCGGGGGGGAGGGGGTCATCAACTGCGTTACGTAACGTCGATTTAATGATTTTATGCGATAATCGATTCAAATTTTAGCGCGGCTTTTATTAGGTTTATGTTGGCAATGAGTTGTGTTGATATTGGCAGCGCTGCTTATGCGGTGCATTGTGAGAGAGAAACAAACGACTGTGATTAATATTCTATAAGTGATATTAGAATGCGCACTGTTTGAAACGCTGTAAAATATCAAAATCAAGATTTGCTACGTTACCGGGGGGGG
>NC_046665.1:59305820-59306431 GCF_010883055.1 Belonocnema kinseyi
GGTCAAAAATTGGTTGAAAATTGCCTTACGTAATATGTGAACGGCCCCTAATAGATTTAATTGATTGTCATAAATTCCGCTAATTGATGATTCATTAGAATATTTAACAGTTGATTAATTTGAAATTTGATTGAATTAAAAACAAAAAATTTATATAACAATAAAATAAGAATATGTTAAATAAATCTTGTTTGAATAATCAATTATAAATGCTTATACGATTTAAAAAAATGGTAATGGTAATTTTTGGGTAACTTTTGACCTCTTAAATTGAATACCTTTCTATACCCAGTGCGGACAATATTCTTCTAAATACCACAAAGCAACCAAACAATAGAAAAATTCTAATCCCTTTTAATTAGAAAATTTCGTTATTTTTATTTACTGTTTTTCGAATGATAATTAGGTAAAAAACTTTTTAAAACATGGAATCGATCATTTTACCATGTCAGGATTGATTTCTACACAGATGGCTCTGATGAAAAATATTTTTTCGAATCTGTCATCATGACTTTACCAGGTGTATACATATGAAACCGGTATTGCCATTTAGCGGCCAGTAGGCACACTTGTAGGCACTGTCGGAACTTACCATTTGTGCTAATTGGCAT
>NC_046665.1:59306531-59338552 GCF_010883055.1 Belonocnema kinseyi
GAGGGCGCATATTTTGAATAAAATATTTGTTATCATTCTCTTGAAATAAATGTGTTTTTTTCTTGAAAAAATACCGGTTTCATATGTATACACCTGGTATATTTTCACAATTGATAATATTTTAAAAAGGCCATTTTATGATAAAGAAATGTATTCTTATATACAAACCTACTACATTTGGCAAATTTCATGCTTTTGGAGCGCGAGCAAGAAAGAGGAGAAGTTTTGTCACACACTACCCCTTTTTAGCTCGAAAAATTATTATTAACTGCTATTTTTGGCAATTCGAAATGATAAATATTTTTAGGAATTGCCATTGAAAATGGCATTTGCGAACATTTTCGAGGTTATATTCGTCATCAGTACCTCGAAATACGTGAGTATACGTGGTTTTAACAGAACCAGAATTGAAGTTGTCTGAAGTTGCGCACGGAGCGTAGCCTCGGCTCCCTCGTTGCGATGAACCGTCGCATGGGGTGAGTGGTGAGATAGCCGCGCGAACATTTTAATGTCTGTGGATGTGATGAGCAGACAGTATAGAGTAGAACGAAAAGAAAATAGAGCGACAAATGATACGTCGTCATCAATGCAAATACAGGGTGGCCACTGGACCTGGAAATCGGGAAATGACAGTTAATTTATTTTTTTTAACGGGGATTTTACAAATTTTTAGAAAATAAATCTGTCCAGCTTTGATTTCAACTGTGTTATATTTAATTAGTAAAATTGTTATATTTTTCAATTATGATATCATTCAGTTTAGAATGTGTAATTCGAAAATAGTTCACTTTAAAAATGTTCTATTTTAATTTTTAAGCGTATATTTTTATTTAAATAATCTTAAAATGCAATGTTAAAGACTTAAGGGCATGTGATACTTGGAAAATTATCGATTTTACCAGTTTTAGATTCCCCCGGATTTTTTTCTAGAATAATAAATATTTTGTCTTAAAAAGTTGGGAAATAATAGCGAACATGCTAACGGACGTCCCCACACACTTTTTTGTGGGTTAATTCAAAAAAGTTTTAATTTAGCAAAATGTGATTAACTTGCATAGCGCTTAGGAAATAGTATCGATTTTTCCTGTGTTAGATTTCCCCGGCTTTTTCCTAGGATAAGAAATATTTTGCCTTCAAAATCTGGGAAATGATAGCGAACATGCTAACGGACGTCCCCACACACTTTTTTTTGTGTTTTTTTATCAAAAAATTTTTGATATTGCTAACAACGCACGTGTATGTTTTGAGGTTATGTGTCTTACAATTCACCCGAGCGTTACTTCCAAACTACACAATATTTTGGGCAAAAAACTTTGGACTTAAAAATAAACATAGTAACTAATCTCCCGGAACTAACCTTGTTTGCAGGCAATTAAAAAAGTTTATTTCATAAATAATTTTCAGATTATCGAAAAGGCAGAGATGGAAAACGACGTAACCTCAAAATAATACATATACATAAAATTTTTATTCAGCACATTAATTTTTTTTTGTTATTATCCCTCAAAAAAGAGTCCGGGGACGTCCGTTATGATATTTTATAGCATCTCCGAATTCAGTTTTTTAAAATTTCCATTTTCGTGGAAAAAAGCCGGGAAAACTGTAAGTATCACATGCTCTTAAAGAATTAAAAATTAGAAATGTTTAAAATAGATGGTTCATGATTTAAAGAAAAACAACATTTTTAGTCGATAAAATGTGAACATAAATTAATTAATAATTTTTTAATTGAGCTGTTCTTTAAGTATTAAAAAGTAAATAGTAATTGATTTTACAAGACGATTCGGAATCAGTTAATAATTTTAGAATTTCCAGATTTAAACTTGAAAATTTAAACTGTTTAAATTTGAAAGTCTTATTAGTTAGAAAAATGTAAACACCCGATTGAAACTTTATAAACTATTTTTAATTTAAAAATAATATATTCGTAATTAAAGGCTTTAATTAAATTTCAAATATGGTTTCAGTTAAAAATATTCCATTTTTAAACCATTCAATTTGAAAATTTTTCATCAAGAAAAATAATAATTAGGTAATATTTAGAAATATCCGACTGTTCATTTAAAATCCGTAATTACAAATCAAAAACACAAAACTAAACTTTGAACGTTAAAATTTTAATTACACTATTTAAAAAATTTAAATTTGTTTTAAGAATTATGACGGGCTTTAAAATAATAAAACACATTTCCTTAAGAATCTTAGGGAAATTGAAATTATTTTTTAAAATTATTTTAATAGAATGTTTAAAAAGATTTTGAAAGATTCATGAAACTATGAAAAATGAATGTGGAAAATGTTAAGCCATTTTTTTTTTAAATGTTGCCTGATTAAAAAAAAAATAGGAAAAATGCGAAACATTTTAAAAGAAATTTAGAAGTTCTTAAAAAGTTTCAAAAATAATTTAAAATTTGAAAAACGTAAAACAACATTCAGATTTTTCAAGATTTTGATACGAAATTTTAAAGTGTTTTAAGGATTTTTAAAGTATTTAAAATAAAAATAATTGAACTTTTAATTTAAGAAGTGAACTTACTCGAATTTTTTCTAAGGACAGTAGGTGTTAAGTGGTTATTTATACGTAACAATTCAAAAATTTGAGTAACAAATTAAATTTTTTTAAATAGTGAAATTAAAATTGTAACGTTCAAAGTTTAATTTTGTGTATTTCATTTTGTAATTGCGGATTTTAAATGAAGTCATATATCTCTAAACATTAGCTAATTGTTATTTTTCTTTATTAAAAAAATTCAAATTGAATGGTTTTAAAATAGAATATTTTAAACTGAAACAATATTTAGAATTTAATTAAAGCTTTTAATTACGAATATACTACTTTGAAGTTTTTTTAAAATTAAAAATAGTTTATGAAGTTTCAATAAAGTGTTTACATTTGTCTAACTAATAAGTCTTTCAAATTTAAACTATTTAATTTTTAAAGATTAAATCTGGAATTTCTAAAATTATGGACTAATTCCGAATCGTCTTGCAAAATCAATTATTATTTACTTTTTAATACTTAAACTACAGTTCAATTAAAAAATTATTAATTAATTTATATTCATATTTGATCGAATAAAAATGTTTTTTTCTCCTAAACCATCTATTTCAAACATTTCTAATTTTTAATTTTTTAAGTCTTTAAAACTGCTTTTTAAAATTCTTTAAATAAAATTTTACGCTTAAAAATTAAAATAGAACATTTTTTAGGTAAAAGATTTTCGAATTACGCATTCTAAGCTGAATGATATCATAATTGAAAAATATAACAATTTAGCTCATTATTTAAAACACGGTTGAAATCAAAGTTGTATAGATTAATTTTCTAAAAATTTGTAAAATTCCCGATCAAAAAATAAATTCACTGTTATTTCCTGATTTCCAGGTCCAGCGGCCACCCGTTTTTTGCATTGATGACAACGTATCGTTTGTCGCTCTATTTTCTTTTCATTCTTCTCAGTGCTGTCTACTCATCACAGCCACAGACATTCAAATGTTCGCGCGACTCTCCCACCACTTCCCTCCATGCGACGGTTCTCCACAACGATGGAGCCGAGGCTTCGCTCCGTGCGCAAATTCAGACTAGGCTCGTCCGTTCTCTGGTTATTACTGTGATTTTGACATATTTTAATTTGGGGCAGGGGCAATTACATTTTTTTGGTCATCCCTGAATTATATTTTACTTTCGGACTTACAACAATATTTTCCAGAAGGTTTCAACATCAAAATTTGGAAAAGTTCCTAAAGTAAGCAATTACCAATAATTTTAATCGGAAGGTTCTTCATTTCGAGTTTCGTGCTCAAAAATACATTCTTGCCGATTTTATTGCTTTTTAGTATCAAATTTGTTATTTAAATTCTAAAACTTTATAATTTATAATATATCTTCGTGTTTTCACATTTGAAATAATATGTCTATGGAAATTTTCCTTGAGGATCAAATATCAAGACAGAAAAAATGAAATATAAATGAGAATGTCAACCCTTGTTTATTTGAAAACAGGAAAAGATATTCTACAGCTAAAAGCTTTCTGAAATTGAAATCAAAGGGAATTTATCTCGGCGTGAAAGATATTGAAATATGATAGGACTTTCATAATATGAATGCATCGACCATAAAAGGCCGACTCCCACAGACAGAAATGCGATTCATCGTTTGGCTTTGTAGTATCTTTTATCGCAAAACACTTGGCCATTTATTTCAGTGTGGGTAAACTAGTGGAAAATTTTTCATTGCATTATAATCACGACGTGAAACTTTAATATTTCGCAAGGATCATCATCAGAGGAATAACATTTCTGCACGTACATTCATACATAAATGTTCGTGATGGAGAGTAATGTGATGTAATAACACTTTCCGGTTTTAAGGAGAGCTTCCGATGAGTCACTACCTTAGTTCAATTCGTACAACCATTATGATATTTATCATAGTTTTTCATACTTAGGATTATTGTTAGTGACACTGACCAAGGCAGTCGAGGCATAAGCATCCTCAAACGAAGAAAGAGATTTTTTTAATTCCTCTTCTGGAAAAGGAGATTTATTTTCGGATTAGTACATGTGAGTTGCAAATAGCTTCGTAGGTTATTGGGTATTTTATTAGCAATAAGAAGAAGAAAATAGGGATAGAAATCTGTTTCTCGAGAAAAACAACGTACGCCCTCAAAAATAAATTTTGAACAAACTTTACAATGATTTATTCCTATCTAAAAAAAAGTGGTTGAACGATGTGTATTAACCTTACGTGAATTAAGAAACATTTGTGCTTTTTAATACAGGCTTGCACGGTAAAATTAAAACTTTCAAATTACCTAATAAAATATTGAACAAATTACACGTGTTTTCTGTTAGTGCTCTTCGCTAGAAATTAGTAGTTATTTAAAAAAACAATTTTAATATAAAATCATAAAATTTCAAAGAAGACTTAAAATTTCCGAAATTTGTAGGTTTTGTGCTAGATTTTTGTTTTTGATATTGATTGATATTTTGAATAAAAATAATTAGATCTCAAAGAATATTACAAATTTTCCAACAACTTTCGGTTATTTCGGTGTTTTTCACCTAAAATTGGTATTTTTAGTACAAAAATCATTAGATTTCCAATATGATCATTTTTTGTATATTGTGCCAGCGATTTTCAGTGTGAATATAGATATCAATTTCAAAGATTAAAATGCTTTGAAGAACTTACGGTTATGTTAACGTTTGTCACCGGAAATCGTTTATCATGAACAACAATCAATCAATTTCGAAGACGCTCTACAACTTGGAAAAATCAATTTTTAGGTTACATATATAAGTGTTTTGCGCCGAGACATTAAAGTCCCGACCGGTATTTTTATCATTAGATATTTAATCCAATGATTTTTGTTTTAAATAATAAAATTTAAAAGTTTGAATAATTTCGGGTTGTGTTAGTGTATTTCTTCGGAAAATAAAATTTTTACTAAAAAAATCATTAGATTTTAAAGAAGTTTAATAAGTTTTGAATATTTTTGGATTACGTTAGCGTTTCTCATCGGTTATCTTAGTTCTTTTCGTTGGAAAACCATGCTTACTGAAAAAAGAATTTAAATTTATTGTACAGTATACAATATATACAATATATATAATATATACAATAAAAATATATAATAATAAGTTCAGCTAGCGGTTTTCAGCGGAAATGTCAACATAGATTTAAAAGAAGATTTACAAAATAAACATTTTTAAACAAAAAAATTAGGTTTAAAAGATTTAAAACCTAAAACAACTTTATTTTACGGTATCTTAGGGTTTTTCGTTCAAAGTTGCTATCGTTAATAAGATATCATTAGACTTCGAGGAATATTTACAATATTTGAGCAATATTAGTTTATAAGAGAAATTAAAATTCTTGACCAGTTGCAAATAAAGTTCTTAAACCTCCTTCAATAAAATAGTATGTTGAAGTTTTTCAACAGAAAAATTATTTTAAAGAAAAATCGTTTGACTTCAAAAATTAAAGCTACAATATTGAAGAACTTTAGGTTATTTTAGTGTTTCTGTTTGGAAATTAATATTTCAACATAATGCAAAGTTTTGATTATATATTGCACAAAAATATTCTATATCAATTCTAAAATTAAGATATCAGTTTTCATCAGTTATCAAAAATATTGTTCTTTCTATTCTTTTCTTTTACTTTAGATAATAGATACCTCACAAAACTAAAATTGCATATCAATCTTAATTTAAGAAATGTATGAGACAAACATTTCAAAATGAAGTTGCACTTTTTCTATCTTGAAAAGTGATGGGTGGCACTACTATTTAATCATTTATTATTTATTATTTACTATTGATTATTAGCGCGAAACAAGAAATGTCTGTAGAAAAAAATTATTTTACTCCTTGTAAATCAAAGTTTCAGTGTAACGGTATCGCACTATGACAGAGGATTTTGTGTTAAAAAGACTACAAAAAGAATAAAAAATATTTATTTTTTTCAATGAACGATAACGATTTCAAGAAATATCGATGCTTTGAGTAAAAAAATTATTACCACGCTAAAATACTACACTTAAACTTTAAAAAAATGTTGTGTTTTTTTTTTGTATATTAAAAAATAAGAATGCAAACAAGCCCTTTCTATACAAAGTGCATTTGCTCTTTAAAAATGTTGTATGTAATAAACCCTTTCTCAGAAAAATGTTAGTTCTTTAGTTCTACATTGCAACCCTTTAAATCTCATTCAAAATATTCAGAAATGAAAAATTCATTTTTTGAAAAACGTTATAGTATTGCAAGCCTTCAAATTTGAATAATTCTTATTAATTAAACATTCTAAGAATTTCGCTTTTGTCGTATTATAATTGAAAGCCATCAAATTTAATTATTTTTCATACAGATTTTAGTGTTTCCTATTTAAAAACTTTTTTGTAGAAAATTATTTTTTCGAAGTCGAATAGTTATAAATGCGAGTGATTGGTTTTTAAATTAAAGATTTTTTAATTTAGCTCTTCAAATTTCCATTTTTAAAATCTGGATACGCCCATTTTAAAGCGTTCTTATTTTTTTTTATCTACCTGCATCGCGGGCACATTATTACTGTTTTATAAATAAAACAAAAACTACGTGTTTCCTTTAAAGAAGTGATTAATAACAAGTTTGTAGATGTTTTTTGATTGCACAATGTTTGTCTCTTTATTTTTTTCCCTATCTTGCATAGTTTGACCGCGAAATGCAATTTTTGATTTTAAATTATTTTTTGTGTGGTCGAAGTTTGAAATTTCAATTTTTCGAAAAAATTAAAAAAGTTGTTATGATAATCTTGTAGGGCTATCGAAAATTATATTTTTACTTGCAAGTGCTATGAACAAGTGTCCAGAGAATTTTTGAATTATGGAAAAATGTGGTCCCAACAATTTTCAAAATGCGCTTACTTTTAGAATTTTTACCAAAAATGGCTAAGTAACCAACGTGGCAATTAGCTTAGGACACTAAAAGAGTGTACCAAAGGCAAATCTAATAGATTAATTTAAAATAAAAGTTATCGTGCTCACAGACTGACAGGCACAAAGACAGGCAGACATACAGACAGAGACACATTCATAAAAATCTGTTTTCGGATCACAAATCTAATACCTCCTCTGATGAGAGTGTAAAAATGTTTTAATTGGTCATGAATAATTTTTTGATAATTCTGTTTTTGGTTTTAATCGTAAAGAAATAGCATCGAAAGCATACAAAAATTAAATTTTTTAAACCCCGCACACGAGACGAAAATGAAATTAAAAGACAAAAGTAGTGAAGAGAATTTGCCCACGCAGCAGGCAGATTTTTTGTTGACTGTTAATTGTGTTTTTCATGATTAAAGCCAAAACTACTTTCAAGTACACAATTTTTGTCTACTTATGCTTTATCGTATGTTGCATAGTCAAAATTTGATTTGTTTTTATTTTTCTAGAAAATTTAAAAAGTTGTTATGCGGATCTTGTAGAGCATTCAAAAGCAAAAATTTTCTCCTATTGACTTTTTTTCATACCGTTCGTTATTTGGCTTAAAATGTTCATTTTCGTGTTTTCTGGAAACAGACAAACATACAGACAGACATACAGTCCGACAGACACATTCGTACAAAGCTGTTTTTCGGATTCAGGGGGTCTCAAAACGTGGACATTTGACAAAATCTGGGGGGGGGGGCAAATTTTACACAAATCTAATATCTTATTTGGTGAGAATGTAATAATTACATCACCAGGTTAAAAAAAATGTTATTGAATCATAAAATTTAGGTCTTACTTAAGAGAATATTAATCCAAAATAAAATTATAATCTAATAATGTCTACCATAAATTATCCATAAGAGCTGATTGGTTTAAGAAAAAATCATTAACGTATTAAATTGAATATTAATTTATTTTATTAAGGTTTGCAAGAAAAATGAGTGACTGCAAGTGTGATATATTTAAATAATTAGCGTCTACATTTTCAGTTTCACCTTTTGATTAGATACCTAATTCAACATTATCATTATTTGCCTCTTATGAAAGTTACACTTACGTCAATACTGATAAAAATTATATGAAAGATCTTTGTCATAAATCCTAAATAAATAACTTAAATGAAAACAATACCAACTCAAATATATTAATTCATTCAAGACGGAAAAAATATTTTGAAAATGTATTCGAACTTGATTTATCAATTACGCCTGAGTTGAATTAGGAAATTTTCTAGATTTATTTAAGATGTGAATTGCATATTGCAATTTATCAGAATTTGTACTGTTCCTGAGGACATTCTTTTGATAAAGAGTTGAAGAAGCAGATTGTAAAAGATCCTAAAAGACATAAATCTAACAGATGATAAAAGATATACATCTGAAGTCTTTTAATGACTTTTAAGAAAGTTCGAACTTCTTTTATAAACGATGATCAAAATTCGTGTATTAAATATTTTTATAAACCGAAGGAATTTAATCTTCCTTAATATTGGAAAATATTGAAGATAAAGTGAAAATAATTGTCATTTTTCTTTACAGATCAATTTCATGGAGATTCGAAATATTGTTGAGATCCTTATTGTACTTCCGGGACTTGTAATTGCTTAAATTTACTAGTAAAAAATATATTATTTTTATTGAATGTATATTTATTATTGCATTACAAACGACATAAAAATAGGTTTTCAGTTGAACATTCCTATTACTTTAAATAAATCTATATTTATTTTATTTTACTGAACGTACACTTATCATTATTTTTACCATTAATATTTTTTCAAAACGATTAAAAAAGGATTTCGAGAACATAGACTTGAGGTGGTTTTTGACTAAAACATTTTTAGTGCTTCAAAACGTATTTCGAACAACAGGTATGCTTTAAGAAATACTTTCATTTTTATTTCTTAGCTTAATTTTTAACGCAATTTTTTGGTATTCAGAATCAGATTTAATTCCAACACTATTTATAACAAAAGAGTACATGAGTATCATATCTCCATAAGCTTGAATGATTTCGAATTGAAATTTAGGTAAAAAATATGTTAAAAACAAATTTTTAAATTGTACAATTTTTAATTTGCGGATCTGAAAGAATTACAAATTGATTAATTTCAATTAAAGACATTTTAAGTACACATTTTTTAATTAAATACATTTATAAAATTAATAATTCTTTGTTTGGTCTTCAAATTGAAAACATTTAATTTTTCAAGTGATCTATTACTTGAATCCTAATTTTTATGATTTTTCAACAAATGAAAAAACGAAACTTATATATACAAATAGTCTGCGATAAAATCCCAAACTATTTAAAAAATTCTCAATAAAAACCAAATAAACACTTTGATTATGTTTAAACGTTCCATATTTGATATCATATATGCAGTTTAAAATTAAATACGTGAAAACTTAAATAATTCCATGACAGAAAGAATAAAAAACGAATTATGATTTTTTTTAGTGTTCTGATTTTAAAAGACAAAAGAGTTCTTAGGAAAGCAGATTTTTATTTTGCTCTTATTAATAAACGAATAAATGTAAAATATGTTCATTTGAAGCCTGAAGTTTCGAAGTATGATGTTTAATATCGAATTAACTGTGAATCGTTCAAACGTCTAGGATTTCCTATAAAAGAATCTGACATTAGAATCGTAATACGAATGATTTGTAATTAAAACTTTAACAATTGCAGATTTAAATCTTAATATTAAAAATAAATGATTGTGTCATTTTACAGAAAAACGACCTATGAAAATTCTAAATTAGACCTTTAACAAGGCTTGATCTCTCATCCAGGGTCCAACCGAAAACCTTTCAAATTTCAAATTTAAATCCTAATTACTCCTAAAATTACTTGCTGTTGTTTTCTATCTCAAATTATTTTTTTTCATAATTAAATCTACAGATAATCTCTTTTTATCAGGAAAATCGTAGTAACCTGTAAATTAATAAAAATGTATGCTTTTTAATACTTTTGCGCGAGTATAATTAAACTTTTAGGTTATCTATTAAATTAATAAAAAGATTACGCATGTTTTATGTTAGTGTTTTTCCTGGAAATGAGAAGTTTTGAAAGAGAATTTTAACGTAAAATTATAAAGTTGCGAAGAAAACTTAAAATTTCTAAAAAATTTAAGTTGTGTTAGTCTTCTCATGGAGTTTTCGTCGGAAACAGGTTTCTTTAAACAAAGGTCATTAAATTTCTAAAGAGATTTACAAACTAAAAAATTGTCTGTTGCTTAATGTGAGTGTTTTTCATCGGAAATTGATATTTTTAATCAAACAAATTATGAGAATTTTGAGATCATTCAGTCATTAAATTCACAATATTTTTTTAATTTTCAGTTTCTTTGTGCGTATTATACCGGAAATCGGTACTTTTAATAATAAATTAATGTATTTCAAAGAAGATAAACATTTTTCAAACAATTTTAGATTAAGATCGCGTTTTTACCGAAAATTGGCATGTATGTCAAAGAATATTTACAATTTTAGAGCAACTTAAGTGTATGTTTACGTTTTCGACTGAAAATCTGTTACTTTGAACAAAAATAATTAAATTTAAAAGAAGATTTACAGTTTGGAAGAAGTTTTTGTTAAGTTATGTTAGTGTTGTTCATCTGAAATCGATACTGTTAAAAAAAAACATTATATTCAAAAAAATCTTTACAATATTTGAAAAATAATAGCTTACGTAAATACTTTTCGTCGGAAATTTGTATTTCTTATAGTAATGTAAGGATTTCATTATCTATATGCAGGGTGTCTACTCAAATGCCGGAAAAAATGATCTGATAAGTCCAGGTTTTTTCCAGGTACCTCAAGTTTTAATATTTTATTGTACGGAGCAATGCAAATATTATGAACATTTTTTTATATTTCATCAGAATATGCATACAGTTTCGTGGGTTTATTATAAATAATGTTTAATGGTGAGATATTATTTATTTATTTTAAATAATTATTCAAACCAGTTTTTATTTTATCTTCTCATACTTAAATTTTATTACATAAGTAGGTAAACTTAATGTGGATAACATATTAAATTCAATTAAAACCGTTTACAATTCCTAACCTTTTAAACAAAAATATTACATTTTCAACAATAATAGGCGAATTGTTAACCATATTATTGAATTTTCAACCGAAAAGATTAATTTTATAATTAAAAATACAATTTGTTTAACAAAATACATTAATTATGAACTAAGTAGTTAAATTTTCAACTAAAAAGATCAATGTTTAGCCAAAAGTGGAATATTTAAATGATCAGATAAAAAAATTTAATTTCCATTAATAACAAAATATTTATAAGGGTGCGTTCACATATGAAGGATATATATGGACTTAATATTTTTCAGGTTCTCAATTAAAAACAAGAAAACCCTCCGTGAGATCACGCGCAGAATGACTCGCCCCCCCCCCCCATATGTCAAGATCGGTCGGGCTTGACAAGAAACCCCCCCCCCACCTTTCCCTCGATGCGTGATATTATAAGTGAACGCTCCCTAACCAAAAATATGAATTTTTACCAATAGAGTTTAACTCTCAACCGCGTAGTTCTGTTTTAAGAAAAATAAGAAATTTATTATTCAAATGATGAATATTTAAATGAAATTGATGAATTTTTAAACAAAAAGATTAATTTGTAACTAAAAATGATAAATAGTCATCAGTTAAAGTAACAGTTTAAAAAAACCACTAAGTTTTAACAACATCAAATTTTCAAACAAAAAAAAACTACTCTAAAAAAAAGTTAAATTTTTAAACATAGTGAAGAATTTTTAACCAAGAAGACAAATTTCCATGTACAACAAAAAATGGAATAATGAACTAGAATAAAATTTTAGTTTAAAAAACAAAATAGTAATTTAAACAAAAAATTTTTTCAACCAAAAAAACAATAATTATCAACTAAAATAAAATTTTGTCTACTAAAACGCTAATTTAAAAAAAAAATACATACATTTTTTAACAAAGTAATTAATTTTCAAACTAAAATGATGAACGATTCAGCTGACATAGTTAAATTTTCATTCAAAAAAAACAATTTCAAACAAAAAAAAGCAACGAATTTTCAACAAACTAGTTAAACACAGTAATATAAAGATACTTTTGAAAATAAAGAATCTTTTTTATCGAATTTTATATTGCAATTTAAATGACAATAAGCGCACTCGAAAAAAATCCCTGACTTTAAAAAAAAATCCCTGACATTTCCAGTTGTTCCCAGGTATATAAAAGTTTTCAGATAATTCCAGGTTTCCGGGGTAGGGTAGATAACCTGATATATTTTACACAAATTTTATGTTAATTCTGAAGTAAGAACATTAATTTTGATCAATTATTCATTTAATGTAACAATTGCATGAGATAACAAAAACTAATCGAACGCCTGATTGTTTTCCAGTTTTACATAATAGACAGTAAGAAATTCCTAAATTTGTCAATAACATTAATTTGATATTTTAATCTAAAAATTGCGGTGGCTTTTCTAATTTTAAATATGTTCAAAAATAATTCCTAATACTTAAAAATCTTTTCTATAATAAAATATACATACTCGAGAAAATCCGGGAGTCTCTTTTTGCAATTTGAAATCCAAAAATAGGCACTTTCGACTAAAAGGATCCAAATTTGAACCCCAGCCGGTGCCTTGACAGGTGCCAAATAATTCAATTATGCAATATCACGTTCAAGGCCAACGACCCGAGTCACTTGAGGTAAATTTGCACTACGCACGCCGAAGAGGTGTCGCGTGCAGGACACGTCAGACTAGAATTTTCGATCTTCTCTGTCGACGTCTGATGAGCATTGAAGATGCGAGAAGAGTAACCCAAATTTGTTCCTACGCACGTCACACGTTTCACTTACACAAATGTAAAATATTCGCGTATCTCAAGATTAACAGTCTAACAGTTCAGAAGAGCGTCACCGATAGGACCAGACCCAAATCTGATATATTGACACAGACATCAGCCAAATCAACTTTACAATTTTACATTTCACATCATTTAGATTAAGCTAATTTTCGAGCTAATCTTTATTTTCTCCCCGTGTCAGCTTGATGATTTCTACTCGGCGAATCCACTCGACTGTTAAATATTGTCTAAAAATAGGCCGCCGGTCTACTGCCGAAAAGAGTGGCAATCAAATAAGGGAATAAATTATTTGGCCGTGACAAAGTGCGCTCGTATACGAGTCGTGATTTGTGAATAAGAGTTTGTCGGTTCCTAAGGGGATACAGACTAGATAAAAGGAAAATTATTTTTAAACTATTTTTTTCTTTATTCAGTGGGTCCATTCGAATTTTTTCTTTCATTCATCTTATGATCTAGGATTAAATTTGATTCATTTTAGAGTTTATGACTGGCGTGTTCAAAGATCTTTATATAAATGAGTAATTACTTTTAATTAAAAAAATGTATAGAATTATTTGGAACTAAAGATTTTTATTTTTGAATAGAAAAAAAACACGCGCGAAATTATTATTTTATGTAACGCATTCAAGGAATGTTCGGGAAGTGGCCAGTTCCAAAAACGTGGTAAACAGCAGTTATAATAGTGTATTGTGCAACAAGTGCGTAAAGTAGATATACGAGTAATGTAAAGAGACGAGTCGCAGGAGAGCTGTAAACGAGCCAAAGACGAGTCGGAAACGACCCGAAGATGAGCCGATAGCAAGTATTGTAAAGTTCGCAAGAGTTGTAATTGCCTACTTTCAGCACCTTTTTTACACGATATTTTTTTGTAAAAAAATTTCAGGGCATTTTCGATTTGAGAACGAATAAAAAAATTTACGATTTTTTCTGGAAATTTATGGCAAAATTACAAAAAATTACAGAAATATCCGGAAATTTTGGAATATGAAAGACTACAGGAAACTTGAGATATCCAAAAATGTCCTAAATTTTCTGAAATTTTCAGTATTTTATGGTAATTTTAGTAGCTTATCAACGACTAAAACTTTGAGCAAGATAACTTTTGTAGCTGTTGTGCTTGTGATTTTCGATTCAAAATTACTTTCTAGGAGTAGTGAATAGTGATCAGACTAACTTAAAATCACCTCTCTTCTCAAATGACTGATAAATTACCACAATTTACCACAAATTACCGTACATTATCAATAATTTTAGAAATTTTTTGTAATTCTTGGTAATTTGACCAATATACTCCAAATTTCCGAAAAAATTGTTTTTATTATTTTTCGAATTAAAAATCCCCTGCATTTGTTATAGAAAATATCGTCTGCAAAAGGTGCTGAAAGTCGGTAGTTGGAACTTGGTCATAGGCTCATATTCAGGTAATTAAATGCTCGCCGCCAACTCGCCTCCGACTGGTCAACAACTCGTCTAAAACTCGTTTTCAATTCGCCTCTGGCTCATACAGGAAACTTCACACTAGTCAGGAGTTGCCTATTATCCGCACTTGTAGCAAAATATAACATTATTACAAAGTTGTGTACTTCATAGTACGCCCAACTTGCGATATAAGATGATATAAGATTTACGAAATTCCTAAAAATTATGGCCTCAGCAGTTTCGTCTACGAAAAGAGGAGCCGCGAGGCGGAAAGATTACTTGTTGTTAGTTGTCTACTTTCAGCACCTTTTTACAAGATATTTTTTCACAAATGCAGAGAATTTTCGATTTGAGAAAGAATAAAAGCAAATTTTACAATTATTTTGGAAATTTTTGGTAAAATTATGGTTGAGTCATGCGACCCTGCCTGATTACGCTTACATTCCTCCAATTTGATATCAAGGCCAAGAGGCAAGTCATGTCCGAAACGGGTCGTATATCGGGAGTTTGAAGTATTTATTGATTAAAAGAAAAACAAGGGCAATATTTTTTAATTAATGAAAATTGATAGCACAATTGCCGTATTATAAAAACCGTTTAATTCCTAAAGTACAATGATTTATGTTTAAAATAATCGCTTTCCGGTTAAAAGAACGAACATACCCTATTATTATTTCAGACCAGTAGACAAAAAACAATTAACATTAAATTATTTATTCCCTATTGTTGTTCAAATGTTGTAAGTGTTATTTGAAATGTAATGCTTTTTTTATTTAAAATATCAATTTTAAACGCAAAGCAGTAACACAACATAAAATTAAGTGGCAAAAGAGTGGCAATCAAATAAGGGATTAAATTATTTGGCCTTGACAAAGTGCGCTCGTATGACTCGTGAATAAAAGCTGGCCGGTCTCTAAGGGGATACAGACTAGATAAACGGAAAATTTAATTTAAAATATTTTTTGTTTAATTCGGTGTGTCAATTAGGATTTTTCATTCATTGATCGGATAATATGGGAATAAATTTCATTTATTTTGGAGTTTATGATAGGAGTATTCAAAGCTCTAATATTATTAACTGCTTTACATTTGACTACAAAAAATATAAGCACTCAATTTTTTTTCGGACGCAATTTTTTGAGCTTTGGCTAATGTGCCTTAATTTTTATGATATTAACATTAATTTTTTCTGATAATAGCATCATCGGTTACAAAATTCAGCGTCTAATAAATCCAAACTGACGGCAAAATGTCAATTGATTAAAAAGTTATTGTAAAAAGAACGGAAAATTTCAAATTTGCCAATCAATTAAAATAACTCTGGAAATAATTAACATTCTTAAAAGTATTGTATTGTATTATAAGCATATTAATAGTTTTTTTTAAAACGTACATACAAATTGGGTCTATGCACTTGGTTGGGTTAGTATACTTATTACAATATTATACTATATTTTCTAAAAACATCCTCGATTCCCGAAACATCGGCAACCTCTTTTTATAATATAAAGAAACACAAATTTACAAAGGAAACCACTAACATAATCAAAAATTATTAAAAGATTCTAAATCTGTAAATTAATGCGACTGTAACTTAAAATTGTTCAAAAATTGTGATTCTTGTTTGAAATTGTTGAAAGCTAATCATTTTTGTTGAAAAATACCAATTTCACGAGAAACGTTAATATTATATAACCTGACACTGTTCAAAAATTGCAAATCTTGATCGAACTGTAATGATTTTGATTTTTAAATATGAACTTTGTTGTAAAGCGCTAATGTATGCTAAAGATGTTAAAGAATAATAAGCCTTTGAAATATAATACTTGTTTAAGAATGTCGATAAGCAGTTTAAAAAAACGCTAGAAATACTAAAAACCGTAAATTATTAAAATATTTGTGATTTCTATGATTTTATATTATAATTATCATTATTTAAATACTTATTTCCAGTGAAAGGGACTAAGATAAAACATGTAGAATACTTTGAGTATTAACTGCGAAATAATTAGACACAAATTTGTAGAATCTGAATTAAAACATCTTCTGATACCGAAAACATTGGACGTATTCCAGTTTTGAAATAGTTTGGATATCAAAATTAATCAATCAATCAAATTAATTCAAAATTTCTTTTATAATTGATATATTATGATATATTACCATAAAATATTCCATTTGCAATTTGAAAATAAAGATAAAAATTCTCCTAAAAACTGAAAGAAAAAAATTCTTTTTTTTTGGACAAAAATAAAAAAGAAGAAACAAAAAAGAGAAGGAAGGGGATATGAATGGTTGCATTCTCACTTTTCTTTCCTCTTTTTTATTTTTGTAAAAAAAAAAATTTTTTCTTTTATTTTTTCGGAAAATTTTCATCTATTTTCAAATTGCAATAGGAAAATTTAATGGTGGTTGTCCAAATTTGGTTGTTGCGTTCTTGATTTTATTTTCAGGAATTCTGCACATTAACTTGATTATTGGACGTTAAATAGGATTTAGAATTTTATTTTAATCTCCTTTAAATTTCTTAAATTTTAAAATGTATATGATCAAAGTATTAACTAATCTTCAATTAATTGGTAGATTTGACCTAATTCATTCAGTGGTTCATAAAAATAGAAGAAATTTCTCAAAATAACATGAAAGTTTTGAAACGGAGAACTTTTCTTAATATATTCCAAACCCGCACGGAGAAAAATAGACGTTAGCAGAGACTATCTAGATATTAATAGGTAATATCTTAGCGATTTAACTATGGGACAGAAATCTAGATACTGAAGTAGAGCATCCGTAGATATTAAAAAGAAGATTTTAACTGACAACATCCTAGATATTAAAGGGCAGAATCTAAAATATTCAAGAAATATTTTTTAATTGTTCAAAAATTACCTGTAAAGCATGCCATTTTCTATAAAATGCAAAAGAATGATAATATCGTAGTCCTCTGTTTTTAAAAACCAAATCCTCAAACATTCACCTTTTTAATAATTATGCGACTTTTGTGTTGAACAGATAACACACTGTTCAAGGCTAATATGAAAGATGCCTGTAGCTGAGTCCTAATTTTCTTGAGAAAATTATAACATTTCCAAAAATATTTAATTCATTTTCCACCAAAACTTATAGTATAATAAATATCCGAAAAACCACAATACACACGATGAAAGCTCAAGATACAGACAAAGCGGGGTTAAAATCTGTTGTCGCCACGCCACATGTCAGCGACCTTGCTCCGATAAAATTTAGCTTTTTTAATATCTTAGATGTTAACTGTTAATATCACACATTTTATACTTTCAATATAAACAGATATTACCCTTTAATATTTTGTATGTTGAATAGAAGATATTAGATATTATGCTGTAATATCTATATATTATGGTTAAATATCAAAGTTTTTAATATTTGCTTTTCAATATCTATTTTTCTCCGTGCGGTCTTTTACATTTTGATGTCACAAAATAACAATTAAAGCCAAGGATTTACAATAACTTGTTAGCAATTCTTGCATACATTTTTATCATTTACTTGATGCTAGAAAAGTATCTTATCAAAATTCATGTTTCAAACGAAATAAAAGCACTCTTTCATCAATAAAAGAATCAGTGGCGAGATTAATTCAATTCCACATAGATGATATATATTAAGAAAGAAAATTGTTTTTTCTTTAGTTCCTATTATTTTGCAAACGCTTAACTATTTTTTTTCGCAACTCTGTTATGTTTCTTCTTTTAAAGAATGTGGATTGCAGAAGAGTGAAACTCTTTATCTTATAGGGATTGATTGAAAATTCTGACATGCTAACTCATTCGTTCTAACTGTGCACCACGCAATACAAACGTTTGAACCATTTTTTGAAAAATTTGGACTATTTTTGGAAATCGATGAAAATTTTAGTGAATTATGGTTCTCGTGTTAAATTGATGGCGGTAAGTACTCAGATTAAAATAAACCTTTTAGCACATTAGCAAAAAAAGAACGTTGTGAATGAAGTTTATATGTTAGGATATTGTGATGATGTTTATATTTATTCAACTTTAATCATATGAATTGTATATTATTTGTGCGGATTATCTAAAAGGATTTTATCCAATTATTTTCATGGGGAGAAAAGAGAACCAATTTTGAAAGTATGTGAAGAGGCTTGAAAATTTGTTCACGAAAATACTTTTTTCATACACTTTACAATAATATAGGACATATTTTGTCAATGAAAAGAACAAGAACGGCATTTACTTGCACAAAAGGCCCTATTGGGGCCCCTGACATTACTTGGGAAATAATAAGGATTCTTGTTACGGGTCTGGACAAATTTCCTTTGACGGCCCCTAACAATATACCCCATGCGGACCCTTATAAAAATAGGGAAACCCCATCAGGCCCTCAACGATACCCCATTAAGATTTCTACACGGACACAGTAAATTCTCGAGATATTATTCACCGGAAGTTGGATAAAAACGCTGCAAGCGACTGAAAAAAAAAACAATTATCTGAAGTCAGATAATATTTATCACTATACAGGTAAAAAAATATCCGTCGGCAGATAATTGTAATTGTTAAGTGGTTGCAAAGTTTTTATTCAATATCAGATATATAATATTTCTAGGATTTACTGTCTCAAGAAAAACTTCTGCGATGCAACAAATCTACAAGAAACAACTACATTTTGTGAAATCAAAATTGGCTCAGTAATTTCGGAAAAAATATTCATGAAAAAATATATTAAGAAAATCTTAATGAAGTACATTATGGAAATTTTTTAATTAAATTTTAAAGAGCAATATCAGAGATCGTGCAAATTAGCGGGATGCATTTATAACATTTAATCCCGCCAATTATGATAATGTCGGATACGGCTTTTTAAACTTTATTTTAAAAATGTGTATAAATATACTTTCTTTGTAATTAAAAGAAATAAGAGCGGTACGCTCAATTAAGTAACTGTTAATTAAGTTACTTATATACTAAATTTGAAAAATTAATTTTTTAAATAATTTTCTTCAAAAATTAAATTAAATTAATGTAATTAGTTTAACTAATTAATTAGTTTAATTAATTAATTTAATGGTATTATATTATTCGATTAAAATTTGAATTGTATTTTCAATTTCACATTATTATCAGAGACGGTATTAGATTTATGTACAATTTTACCCCTCCCCCCTATCTCCTCCCACCCGCCCTCGTTTTTGTCAAATATCCACGTTTTGGGACTTTCTGAACCCGAAAAACAGGTTTTCGCGAATGAGTCTGGCTCTGTATATGGGCCTGTCTGCATATGTGACTTTCTGCGTGTGTCTGTAGATTTTAGTCTGTTCACTGAGAAAAATGGATTATACCCGGCCATAAAAAATATTTTATCAGGTATAATCTTGGACTATTAACTATGGGACAGCGATCCAGATTATACGAACTAAAATATACAGATATAAAAGAATAGATAATACTGGATAAAATCTTGGATTATAAATTGAAACAGGAGATTTTTAAATTCATAATCTAAATATATTAAAGCCTAAAATCTAAGATATTAGAATCTATAATCGAAGATATTAAAATCAATAATCCAATATCCTAAAATATAATATCCAGGATATGACGAACTATGATCCAAGGTATTAAATCTACCGTCCTAAAATATTAAAATTCCCAGAATTCAATAAATCTAAAAAACTTATTAGTGTTGTGTGTGTGGCGGGCAAAACAAATTAAAATTAAAACGGGAATAAGTAACTCAACATTTTTACACAATTAAGTAAGTACCGTTTGCACCATGCTTTATTCAGTGTTCGTTTTGATTTTCAAACGCAAAAAAATCTGGTCAACGATTTTTAGGTTATTTTATTTACCGAAATGTCTAGGCTCTAGGCAAACCGAAAGTTAACGTCTACCCTTGAAGTTGATTGGTTTTCTTAAATATACACTTGTTCTAGTAGTTTAATTTTGGGTGAGACTTTGTATTATTTCCTGAATAATATACACATAATTTGCGAAACACAGAAGACGCGGAGCAGGACGCAGAGAAAAAATGAATGCGCGCGCACGCCGACATGTTTAATAATCTCCAGATGTTAAGAATGAATATCTGAAGATTATAAGAATTTAACATCTCGAGATTATGTTTGGTAATATCTTCATATATTAGGAAAATATGATACATTATACGCGATATAATATTTTTCGTTACGGGGTATTATTCTCAACTTGCAATATCCACTTCGTATAATCCATTTTTCTCAGTGTAACTTTCGAAAGAATTGACCTATTGGATTGGCCTATTGGATACACTTTTAGTGTTCGAAACTGAAGATCAAGGTCGTTGGCCAACCATTTTGCAAAAAAATTAAAAAATTTAGAGCATTTTCAAATTTGTTTGGAACATTTTCAGATTCTCATCAGAAAAGGTATTAAATTTGTGTACAATGTACCCCCCGCCCCCTCCCACTTTTTTGTCAAAGGTCCACGTTTTGAGACGACCTGAACTCGAAAAACAGGTTTTTGCGAATGTCTCAGTCTGTCTGTTTGCATCTGTGTCTGTAGAATTTTAGTATGTTAGCACGATAAATTTCTAAAGAATTCACAGATTGGATTGGCCTTTGGCATCCTCTTTGAGTGTCTTAAATTGAAGGTCAAGTTCGTTTGCATGCCATTTGGGATAAAAATTCAAAAAGAGAGAGAATTTTCAAAATTGTTGAACCCACTCTTTTTAAGATCCAAAAACTCAATGTACGGTTATACCGTACATTATAAATAAAAAAAAATAATGTTTTTAGAAAAACGACGCAAGCTATGAATACAAATTAATTGACAAACGTTGTAAAGTCCTAACCACCGACAAAGATCTACTTTGCTGCTCCAAACCACGGCGAGAAAACTAGCAAACCATACTCGTGTTACATGATCAATTTTACTTTCATTCTTTAAAAAATATTCAAGATATCGAAAATTATTGCTATATGTATCGTGAATCCGTCACTACAGAATTTTCATAAAAATCTGTTGCCAAATCGGTTACATAGATTAGAGATAAAAGGCAAATACATGAGAAAATATTTCATGTCTTAATATAAAATATGATTAAAAAAAAAGTGTAATTGATAAAGATATATTTTTTTCGGAAATACGTACCGAGAGCATGTTTACATAGATTTATGCATATGTCAACTGTTAGGAAAAAAGATCTAATGAAAAATGCTTCGATATAGAACGATTGTAAACAAATCAAATGTTATATCTGTCCTGCCCTCTGCAACCTAATTTTTTTAAATATCTGTTCAGAAAATCTCGAATATTGGGTATGTCAAATGAATCGCTGCCCTAAGAAAAATCATTATTAAAGAATTTTTGGAAAATATATTAAAAAAAGAAAATTTGTTGTATTTGTTCTCAGCAAAAGAAAAGATCCTTCTTTTAGTTACGTGCTGTTTTAAAGTAACGTTCAGGTAAATTATATTTAAAAAATCAATGACAAGCTATTAAGTTAAGGTCGTCTAGAACTTCAAAAAGTAAACAAACGTGAAATCTGTAAAATAAATAAATCTACTAATAGATTTAATGCTTTCGCAATGATTCGATTAGATGAAAAGAGATGTTTCGTGTTCCAATCGTGTAAAAAACTACGAATTTTGTCGACGTTTCGTGAACTGGATTTCGTGAAAGAAACCTAGATGATGTTGTAAGATTACTAGATCTTTACGAAAATTTGAATTGTAAACGAGATTTTCATTGTGCTGATGTTGGCAATTCATTTTTTATAACGAGAAAAAAAAAGAAAATACTAGCCATACCAAGAAAACACGATTTTTTAACATAAAATATGATCTGGCAATCTTTTTTTTACGTAATAATTTATTTTATTCAATAAAATTTCGGTTTTTTTCGAATTAACTTAAAAAACTATTATTGAACAAACCATTTTTTTAAACAAATAATATTGTTCCTTCTAGATAAACTGGACTGCCACAGGCTAATGTTCTTGAAAAAAGTGGAAAAAGTGTCTTCTGTTCACACAAAAAAAGGCCTGTAATATCAATGGAAATCATTAGCTACACAAAAAAATTGAAATTTCCATTTTACAAAAATGTCCATTACACAGTTGATTCATCGACTTCCATTTAGAAGATAAGATCAAATTCTATTGCTTAATTTGGGGGTTCACAGCCTAAAATGTTCTAAAAACAGGGAAAAGGAGGTGCTTTTTCACGAAATTATTTTAAATAAAAGTAATACAGATACCATATTGAATTCTATACACAACGCTTTAAACTTCTAACATTTCAAGTGAAAATATTGGAATTTCAATAAAAAAAGATGAATTTTTAAATAAGAATATTCAGTACCTACTAAAAAACACAAATTTAGGAAAAAGTACATGAATTCTCAACCAAATAATTAAAGTTTCGAAAAAAAGATCACATTTCTATCAAAAATGGAATATTTAAGATTTCAACTAAAACAATTACTTCAAAAAAGTTAATAATTTTCAACAAAATAGTTGATTTTTTAAAGAAAGAGAATAATATTACACTAAAATTAACATGGTACAACTTTCAACCAAAGAGAGAAGAAATTTGTACCAGAAGAGATACATTTTTTAACAGATTGTAAAATTTTCTACCAGAAATATTAATTTTTTACCAGAAATATTAATTTTCTACCAAAAAAAATGAATTTCAAATTAAAATGATTAATTTTAAATAAAAAAATTTAATTCATACCAAAAGAAATGAATTCATAACAAAAAAGTTGAGTTTTCAACCCAAAAATGAGAATCTTTTAGACATTTTTAAAAACTTTTAATCTGGAAAAGATAAATTTTGAAGCAAACAGCTGAATTTCCAACGAAAAAAAAACAAATAAATATAATAATTTTCAACCGAACTGTTGAATTTTGTGTTAGTTGCGTTTTAAAGCAAAAGAGACGAGTTTTCAACAATAAAGTGGAATTTTGACCGAAACAGTTACATTTTCAATTAAATGTTCAAAATTTTTAACAGGAAAGATTAAACTACAACGAAAAAGAATTGAATGTACAAGGCAAAAAAAATCATTGTTTAAGAAGACAGTTGAATGTTTAACACAAGGGATCATTTTCAAGGAAAAAACATGAATTTTTTATTTAAAAAATTACAACAAAATTGTTGAATTTTCGATAAAAAATACGTCTTTTAAAAAAAAGTTGAATTTGTCATAAAATAATTAAATTATAATCAAATAATAAAATTTTCTACCACAATCTATTAAGTCGGGACCAAAAATTTAATAGTACATAGATTTTTCAACCAATGCAGTAGGATTATCTTACTGGGTTTTATGAATTTAGTTGCCCTTTCAGCAAAAAAGAAGAAGAAAAGGGGAATAGGAGAAATTTTGTGAAGCTTTATCTTAAAAAGCATTTTTATATCATAGATCACTCCAACTTACATATAAAGATTAATTAAATTTTCTTTTTTTTTAGATAAAATCAAAAATGATATTGATCAACGTGACTAAAGTAGCTTTTTCCTTTAAAAAAGTGACTATAGTGACCTTTTCTTAAACTTCTTCTTAAACTCTTCTTGGACTAAAAAGTGACTTGAAAAAAAGTGACTGAAGTGACTATGAATGTACTTACACCGTACGCAAGACGCTAGACGTAGACTAGCTGAGAAGTAACCTTGGAGCATGAGAGGGAGCAGAGAAGCAAGCTCCGGTCTCTATCGTTCTCATGCTCCAAGGTCAGGCGTCAGATTCACTTATCCCCACTTAAACAATTTAAGCCTGCGTCTAGAGTACGGTGTAAGTGCATTCAGTGTGAAAGATAAAAGAAAAGTACTATTTTAGAAAAAATTGCATTTACTATCAAAGAGGTTTTTGGAATCGAAGGGCAAAAGCTGGAATGAATCAAGCTGTGATTGCACCCTGATCAATGGCACGTATTCAAACAAAACTTGCAAGAGCTAAACGAGCTTTTAGTTCGCCGCTAAACAGAGGATAAGAGGTCACGTGCTTTGGGTTAAAGTCCGTAAGTTTATCAGCCTGATTTCATTTATTTACCAACATTCATCTGGTGATAGTCTGAGACGAAGCATCCCATAAATAGTCATTAACTGTGGAAACAGGCAAATATGTCTATCACATGTCTGGCATTTTGCAACTAATATTTGAATCCTAAAGTATAGTTTACATAATATTCGAATCATTAAACTTTTCATTTCAAGGTACTTACTAATGTTATTCAAATACATACTTCGTTATCCATTTTTTGGAACTGTTATCAGCAGAGGAAATAGATTTAAAAGTAACATAAGGAGGATTAAGAAAAATGATATATAAGTCAGTAACTTCCAATTAGACATCCATAAATAAAAGTTATATTAGACTTTTTGCAAAGATATCAAATAATTGTCGCTTTTTTAATACTAAAAGACATTTCTCGTGGATTATTTTAGATTTCTTATCATGAGGGCGGATGCTCTGGTGTAACATAATTACGGAATAATGAGTGTTAGTCTCATACCACAAGTATTCTGATAAGAGGAGGACAAACCAGTACAGCGAGAATTTCGCTTGACTTTTAAATTTCTCACGTGAGAAAACACATTGTGCTTAATCGAACAAATAAATTAGCACTGCGATCCGTCACTAACTTGGCCATTCAATTTTTTATGCAGAAATTAACTCGAGTTTCCGTGTCTGAAACCATATTTGCCTTCAGATAAAAGTTTTACTCATGATAATTTTATTAGACAGTCACCAAAAATGTTATCGTTAATAGAACTAAAATAAATGTTTGAGATTACTGAATATAATGAGGATTTTTTTCCAGAGGGTCAGTGATTGATTTTCTTTTCCAGTAAATTTTTCTTTATCAGAGACAGAAATATCGTTATTACCTTCTGAATGTCACCACATGTAAAGCGATCACCTCATTCGATGGCACGTACAAGAAAATATGTATAAACTTCCCCACTCAGCCTTAGAGGTGGTAGTAAATCGCGTAAAAATACGTATAACCGGTGTTCACTATTTTTAAAATCACTTTTTGACAATGAAAATCAAGTTTTCACACACGCTTTCCATTAAATTTTTTCCATTTTTATTTTGAGTGAAAACATTAGGTAAATTTAGCGGATGCTGTTTTTATTATTCACTGGATTTATTTTTACTGCTTTTACTTTCAGAGAATAGCTGCTTTTCATTTGTCAAATAAAAATTTTCCACTTTTATCTCTTGTGGAAGAGCGATTGGCATTAAAGAGCACGATCGGATTCTCGATGCAGAATGAACTTGTTTTGCTGGTTGCAGCAGAATATGTAAAATACACTAATGCACCACGCGATTTAATTCGTACGGTTGAATGGAGGCGGACGTCTCTATAGATTAAATCTTACATTTCCCTTGGTTCCCGCCTCTTAATATTATTTTCTTAGAGATACGCAAACGAAAGTGCCAAGAATACTTGCCTGACAATACAATTCTCATTCTACTTGCAGGGGCGCACGCAGGGGATGACTAATTTAAATTTAAAAATCGGTTTCATTCTGCCACCAGTTTCCTTAGATTAGAGAGTCAATATTTTTATTTTAACAAATAACAGGCTCAGGAGTATTCTATGGAATCAAAAAAGTAACTTTGGGAAGAAAAAAGCACCCTCAAAATTAAAAAAAGCAATGGGAAAAAAATAATCTAAACTAAAAAAAGAACATATTTAAAAGGAAAATGCCTCTCTTACTTTTCTGTATGTTAATAACTGCAATCACGACTGAATTCAAAGTGAGTTTTTTCTCAACTTTATACACTCGAATATGTCGTGCATATATATTAGGTTGGAAAAAATGATGGAAATCGAAATTAAATCTACACATACTGAAAATTAGTGTATCAGGTTTGTAAAACATCAACTTTAAAAACATTGAGGTGCATCTTGATATTTTATTTTCTAAATCATGAAGAAATTACTGGATAAAATGAGGACAAATCGAAGTATATTTAGGGCTCCTCGAAAGGAGTGAAAGCTTTAATAAGGACTATTTCTAAAATTGATAAAGGTTAGTGATTTTTAATGTACGTCTGTGAATTCGTGTTTGGTTATTCTATAATTTGAATGGATTTATAACCCACAATAATTTTAACAAATGCTCAATATTATATAAGAAATATTTTTTCATTAAGTTTACCATAACACTCGTATTAATCTGCTAAATCTGTACAATTCGTATCCATTGAAATTTTCTATAAAATCAATATTTTGAAAGTCATTAGTTACTTATAGGGTAGTTAATATAAATTTTCTATTTTATTTCAGATACAATTTATAAGGACGAAAATTGTGCAAATTCATAGGAAGAATACGACTGTATGGCAGATTTGATAAAAAAAAAAACATTATTTGACATATTTTACATATTACTGCCAACATGTAAAAATTATTGTTTTTACACTGAAAGAAATAGTTTGAGGCTAAGGACAATCCGAGTTTGCTTGGCAATTTCTAACTGAATTAGAAAGAAAATTGTGCTCTCTCAGCCATACGAATTTGAGATTTATTACCTACGTATCAGAAAATCACCCAGCCTAATATGACAAGGCAAGTTTGTTTGACTGAAATGATAGTTGGGAAAAGTGTAGCATTAGATATATAGTATGTTTAAAATATCAAAATATTATAGTTTAGATACAAGAATTTTATACCTCGCTATCATGGCTGTATTGAACGTATACTTTTATCAACTATCTATTTGAAAGAACACTGCGTTTAAGTGTTGCATTGGGCATCCAGCTATTTGCTTGATTCAGCCATGCCAATCGATGTATTGTACCGAGATTGATGAGCCGGTGACGTGCGCGTCGACTTGACATTAGTCGCAGTCTTCAGACTTGTTTTATAGCAAATGAGGTTAGTGAAGAAGCTTTTGAATACTTAACTCAAAAATTTGTACAGGATTAACATTGATTAAATATTCCATTAAACAATTTCTACATAAATTATGTATTTAACATTTATTTGCCTTTCATTTTTTTATCTTCAGAATAATATTTTAATTCTATGCATACAATAGGTCAGGATTTTTAGGTAATTTCGTTATTTTACCCCTGATTTTAATTAAAAATATTTTAAAACATTTCAAATGATTTTAAAAAAATTCAAAAAAGTTTAAGGATCTTCATGTAATTTAAATATATGTTCAATTATTAAAGCAGATTTTCAGGACTTATTCGATTTAAAAATTGTTAAAGTTTATAATTGAATTTCAAAAGATTTCATAATATTTAAAAGAGTTCAAGATATTTAAAAAGAATTTAAGAGATTTTAAGTAATTTTGAAGAATTTTTAAAGAATTTCAGTAGAATTTAAATGAGTCTCAAATTATACATGAAACCATTACGAATTTAGAGACCTACAATTAAAAGAATTAATCTATATCAATTTGAGAGATGTTCTCAATTGAATCCCTAATGTCGTTTGACGAGAACTAAATATAAGGGTGGGCCGAAAATACATGATGTTTAAAAATCGAGAAAAGGGCTGGTGCACATAAAAAACTGGGGTGTCTATTAGAACCTATTTTTGATTCCAAAGGAGCTGCAACAAAAATGAACCCCACTTGCTGCAAAGGAACCCAAAACGAGAAATAAGCTCTAAATGATACCTTATTTGGTGTTCTAGATGATCTCAATTCTAATTAAGTCTATTTATGAAAAACATATTTTTCGCCTTGCCCACTTCGACATTTTTCTTAATTAATAACATAATTTTTACCTGAAAGCACACATGTAATCGAACGCTGATGGACATAATTTAATGAAGTTACTTAAATCACAAAATATTACTGCAATTATAATAGATATAATGAGTTAATAAATATCATTTGCAGGTTATGTAGCAAGGTTGTCAATATGAAGACATATTCATATGCAAGAAACTTACCGTCTCAAGTCATCGGTCGATAACTGTAAATAGATCCCTAATTTACCAGCCCTACTTTGCAAGTGTTTCATGCGCTCTAAATGAACACTTTTGGCTCTCTACAGGTATCTACTGGAGCTCAAGTTCTAAATTGTAACAAATTTTTTTAGCAGCAACTTCAGTGAACCTCCCGGTTTTTCTGCGTGGGCTCAACTTGTGCTATAGCAAAATGCGCTTTAAAATATTCTTACTTTCGTACTTTATATATTGTTGTGTATGTCAGTACACTCGAACTCCAAAGATAGGAGAACCTCGGGAATTGGAAACTCCAAAAATACGAGCGTGAAAGAGGATCTCGCTCATGCAATGTTTAGATTTTGGGGGTAATACGTGAGAACGCACGCAGGCCTACAACGAGCAATCATACGTCACTTTCAAGGCAGCGCGCGCTCGCGCGTGCCAGACTCTCAAATAGGGCGGAGGTAGAGGGGAATAAATTCCGCTCGTTCCTTTGGAGTCAGGCTGCTCGTATTTGTGGACCGCTGGTTTCTTGGTAGCTCGTATCTGTGGGGTCCAACTGTATTAGAGACTTAAACTTCTCTCTAAATTTGTAGAACTTTTTAATCAATGTTCTCCAGGCGATAACTTATTTGTAATGGATCTTTTCTACAGAGTTCCCATTTCGATTTCTATAATTTTGTTTACTAGACTTACTCCAATTTATATACAGTAACGACGTTTACTATGTAGTCATAGGGAATATAATTATATAAATCTAGCATATAATGCAACCCGGCTTGCATTTGTGTAATGCAAAAAAGTACTATATAGGCGATTTTAATTCGGTTTCCAAATCTCCCGCGCTCGAGATCTTACGCCGATTGGTCAAAAGTTTCGAGACTCAGAAGACGTGCGCAAAATATACGTATAACCAAATTCTGAAACAAGGTTGTGTTCCCCAGGATTCACCACGCATTTCAAATAAATAATTAGTTACGAATTAAAAAAAATGTAACACCACATTAAAATTGTTCATAAATACATTCGGGGTGTGCATTAAGCACTTTCTTAAAAATTGGAGTTGGTTTTCACTAATGTAACGGTACGTGAGTGATATTTGACGTTTGACAAGTGTCAAAATCGTTTTGTACTTCGATCTTAATTAATTAAATAAAGTGAATATCTGCAGGTTGTACGTAATTAATTGACGATAAAATCTGTTGTTTTACTTATTGAATAAAATATGGGAATAAAACGCTTTTGACTAACTGCAACGAAAATTATAATCCGTATGATTATAAAAATTGCAACGATGAATCTGAGATTTAAATGATGAGAGGTAAGAAGCGGCGAATTAATCTTATAAGCTGGGTGTTCAACGACCTTGAAAATTTCGTCTCCCACACTATAGAATCTTAAAGTATTCATTTTTTAAATATTTGACTTAGAAATTATAAAAATTATTAGCTGAAAGCTTCAATATTAACTCAGCTTCAGAATTTTTACGTCACTGGCGCTGTAGTAGAATTTTAATTCTACTGTAGTCGGACGCTGATTCGTTGTTGCCGTTGTATGATTAAAATCATAACCGGGAGAACACTAAGGTTTTGAAATCAAACTCAATTTAATTTATCACTTCAAATTATATTGTTAGCATATTGAAGTTATTAATGTTCCATTGTTATACACCATGTGCACATATAAATATTTAACTAACAAACAATTGATTTGGTTGTTATACAATTTCTGATTTACATATTGATAATTTGCTTATAATATTCGGCGAGAGCCGGTCGCGAAGACGCGCTTCGCGTTTAAGTAATTTCAGCTTTCTATTTGAGATTTGATTTTTATTACATAGTCTCAGAATAGATTTAATTTAAATTTGTTAAGTTAATTGTCGCAGGTTTAAGGTAAAAATTGCGGATCCGAGATGCAAAAAATCTGCTGTTTTCCTGCTGTGCAAGCGAACTTATTACCTTCGTTTTGGGTGGGGGATTCCCTCTCTTTTTGGTTAAAACCAATGGAAATGCTGACGTTATGGAATTTTCCGATCGTTTATCCAATAGTAAAGTAGGTCATTTTACTCCGGCTACAGGAAATGAGTCATAATGTGACTCATTATAAGATTGAAATATAAACATTCGTAAGTCCAAAGTCCTTAGCTATTGCGTTTTACATTTGTCTTATTGTGCCTTAATATCATAAAGATACTTAACTATGACTCATATTTGGTACTAAAATAGCGATGACCTAACGCTGCGTTTATTCTAAGTATAATTATTATTTTAACCCTAAGACAGAGAGAGGTATTGTTTTGACATATATTGCCATCTTGTGACATTTATATAACTTTATTCCACTTTAGTAACATCACGTATTTTCGTGAACTAATTTTAATTCTCCCGTTAATCCGTCATCTTGGTTATGCGCGATAGAATTTAGTTCCCAACTTTTTCATTCTGTCACACATCACAAGAATAGACCTTTTTAATCTAGACGTCGACAGTGCGCACTTGTCAGGATTTTACGTCATTTCCGTTTTTTTCGAACAGTTTTGTGTCGAAATGTATGGAAAATATTCTAAATAAAAATACCGAAGAAAAATAAATATGTGAATAAATCACAGTTTAAAGACAACACATTTTTAAGTATATTCAGAATAAAAAGTGCGAAAAAAGTGCGAAAAGTGTGGCGAGCAAGCCCATAATTTACATTTGTTGACATCTATCGTCTTCAAAAAAATGTTTAAAAACCTGGAAAAAATCAGGGAAGATGATGTTCCAGGAGAAAAATTAGTGTACAAATCGGTGGAAGATTGCAGTGTTAGATAGCTTAAACGATGGATAAAATAGAGGAAACGATCTTTAAAAGGAGAAAAAAAGTGATTCAGTAGAAAGGTTAGTTGAGGTTATGTTTGGCAGGTATTAATATTTTCTTTTTTTTCTAACATTTGCTTACATATTAAATGAAGCTTTTTTATCGGGTATCGAACCTCCTCAATTTTTTGATAAAAATGAAAATCTATTTAATACTTTCGCTTGAGAACGCAAAACTATTATATTTATGTACTAGGCAGTCTGATAAGTCCCTGAAAAATGAAACACGGAGACGTTTTTTTGGCCAAAGTCGGTTTTATTTATCAACATACTCTCCTTTTAGGTCGATACAGCGAGTCCAACGATTTTCTAACTTTTTGATACCGTCCAAAGAGTACTCGATCGGAAGGTCTCCAAAATACACCTCAGTTTCAGCTATGAGTTCTTCATTTGAGTAAAAATGCTTATCGGTGAGTAGGGTTGCCAAGTCTGAAAAATCGAAAAACCGGCCTCTCGCTGGTTTCTAAAAAAAAAAAAAAAAGC
>NC_046665.1:59338652-59344008 GCF_010883055.1 Belonocnema kinseyi
CGTCATTTGAAGGATCAAGCTCGACGAAAATGGTTCAAATTAGTGAATACTAATGCCATCTCTTAGAATTTTCAGGTACTTATCAGACTGCCTAGTATTTATAACCAGTTTATATGAAAGAAGGAAAATTTGTTAGTACATTCCTTATACCAGGTAATCACTAAAAAATGGCTTTTTATTGTCTGAACTTGAAAAAGAGAAGTAGAAAATATAATATTGTGTTATTTTATATTTGTATGAATATTAAATATTTACTGAAACAAAGTTCTGAACTACAAATATTGTATAAAAAAAAATATTTATACCTGCCATACAAAACCTTAAATAACCCTGCCACTAAATCACGTTTTTTTCCTTTTAATGCTGGTTTTCTACATTTAGGTCATCGTTTCAGCTGCTCAATACTGTGCTCTTCTACTGATTCGTGAACTAATTTTGCACCTGGAACATCATCTTCCGTGAGTTTCCCCGAATTTTTAAGCATTTTTTAGAAGATAACAGATGCCAACAGATGCAAATAATGGCCTTGGTCGCTAAACTCTTTGCACACTATCCACCGTTTTTTTTAAATAGACTTAAAAATGTACTACCTTAAAAATCTCTGTTATTTACAAATGAATTTTTTTTTGTTTTTCTTAAAAATATTTTCTATACATTTTGACACGAAACATTAATAAAGATTTCAAAATGTTTCAAAGACTTTAAAATATTTAAAAGGATTTTGAACATTTTATAAAGGCGAGTTTATCAGATTTTAAATATTTCATAACAATTTCACAGAAATTTTTAAACTTTTAAAAGATGTAAAATTTTTCAAAGATTTTGAAAATGTTACAGTCCACCAAATTTAAAAGATTTTAAAACATTTGGAAGATTTGAAAAGATTTCAAAATATTTTAGAAGATTTTTTTTTACTAATTATAGATTTCAAATAATTCAATAATTTCAACGAATAAAAAAGATTTTGCAAAAAAAGATTTAAGAAAAATTTCCCAAAGAAACCACGTCCCGAGAATTTTTGTGAACACATTCTAATATTGTGTTACATTATTTTTAATTCGTAACTAATTATTTATTTGAAAGGCGCGAAAAAATCCTGGGGAACAGGACCTTTTTTCAGAATTTGGTTATACGTATATTTTGCGCACGTCTTCTGACTCTCGAAGCATTTGACCAATCAGCGCAAGATCTCGAGCGCAGGAGATTTGAAAACCGAATTAAAATCGCCTATATACTCAAAATTGAAAAATTTGGTCCTTTTTCTTTGAACTCTAATAACTTTTGTGATTTTAATACTATTAAGTTGTATTTTTCTTAATATTCGCAATATGCTGCAGTTCTGAACAAAAATTTCTTGAAACAAAAAATGTCAAAACCTTCTTGAATTTTTCAAAAACAAATGTTTAAACTGAATTTCTGAAAAAGTACCCAATTAAAAAAATATATAGATAGCTTACACTATCCTCTAAATAATTCAATTTACAAATTCAATTTTGAAAAATTCAAGAAGGTTTTGACATTTTCTGTTTCAAGAAATTTTTGTTCAGAACTGCACCATATTACGAATATTCAAAAAAATAAACCTTAATAGTATTAAAATCACAAAAATTATGAAAGTTTAAAGAAAAAGACCAAATTTTTCAATTTTGAGTATCCTGTCATTTCTGGGAATTATTCAAAAATCAAGTTAGAGTATTTCTTTCAACACCTACAAGAACAAATACTACAATTTTCATAAAAATTACAGACAGTAGCTTAAGTTCTTCACATGATTTGACATGAAATTGTACCCATATAATATATAAGTAATAATAATGATTAGAATTATAGCACAAATGTATATGAAAATAATTGTTCATAAACGGCAATTGCTAACAAAATTTTACAATCACGTATCTTTGTAGAATAATAATTATTCCTTTTACATTTATTGCAATAGCGAATTAACAGCCTAATAATTACAAAATTATATTATAATAACGAAATAAGTGTACTATATTAAATAAACAAAATACAAGATAATTCATGTGCAAGCTTGATACTGTATTATATTATGAAAATTTTGTATCAGAAGAGAAGGGCGCAGTCCACCTCAAAGCTATGAGACGGCCCTGCTGAGCGAGCAGCAGCTGTGGGAAAATCTGGAGAAAACGGCTGCCTGCCGCTGAGAAATATGACGGACCTTTTTTTTCTACACTTTTTTCTACGCCTGTGCCACGCGCCTCGCCTCATTAAACTCCGAATTATTCTGAGCAACTTTAATCGCGAAATTAAAATTTTTATTCAGTTTTGTTGTCGAAATATAAATCAGGGTACATTACTACACATTTTAAGCCATTAAACGGCGCGATAGGTCTATTCAATCCCTAAATAAAAACATTCTACAAAAATCCTTACAAAACTGACTGATTTTTTCAAATTTTTTCCAACATATTCTTAGCTCTGGGGTCATGTGAAAGTTAACGTGTCTCAACAATGGGCCTCGCGACCGCATTTTTACTTGTATTTTGCTAATTACCTCGGAACGAAATTTTTTTACGCAAATTAGAGAAACACCACTTCATTAAGAAAACTTAGCGGATTCGTGTGGTTCTTATGCGAACCTCTTCACATTTTTTTCTGCAGAGTTATTGCCTTCTAAAGTGAGGGGTTTTGATTTTTTGCGGCGATATTAAGAATTCGCATTACAGTAAACCCCAGGAATAAATGTTATCTTCAAATTGGATAAAAACACTGCAGCACGTTTATCTGAAGAAAGATCAAATTTATTTGATGATGGGTAAAAATTATCTGACGAAAGATAAAATTTATTTTACGAAAATATTTATTTGATATATGTGATATGTCAAACTGCTGCTTTTAGGTTCAACGAAAAAATTTCCTACGTAATTTTGAAAATCCTCGCGGTATTCACTTTTTTAAATCGTTTGACTTTATTTAAATGATTTTAACAAAAAAATCATTCACCTACACTTACATAATGCGCAGAATACACTATGGTTAGTTTATACTTTATAGTAAACACTCAACTAATTTCTGTCCTTTACTTTTGTTGAACAAATCTTTAGTTTCTGTGGACCCTGATGAAGACTCAAAAAATCATAAACAAACAATATAAAGTATAAACTAACCAAGGCGCAGCCTATGTATAATTTTTTTATTAACAAAAAATTTGAAGCATCATCAATTTATTAGATCACGTTTGTTACCAACTGGGACGGTTCCAATGTGTTTTTTACTCGTTGACGCCGGGAAAGACAATCCGCGACCACAAATACTCTTTCATATTTCCTCTCAGATACCGAGCTCATTCACCACTTCTTACGTCTTATAGATGTTCTCCGAGCTTCACGTTTCACCTATGAAAGTATTATATTTTCACCTGATCACCTGACTAGAGTATTCATTGTTGGTTGAGATCTTTTCACACTCTTCTATTAAGACTTAATCGCCGCCGGCCACCAAGCGATCATAATACCTTCGTCGGCCACCGTACAATCATAATACGACCGTCGTCCAAGGAGCGACCGTAATACCCGCACTAGCCACCACGCAATCATAATATCACCGTCGGGCACCACGCAAACACAACACAATGCCGGCCATCAAGCCACCATTACATCGGCCTCGGCTACCGCGAAATCATAACACGACCGACAGGCATCGCGGAAACACATCACAACCGTCGACCAGAAAGCGACCATACACTGGCATTGGTGACCACGCGATCATTACAGCATCATCAGGCACCGCGCAAACACAACACAACTGTCGGCCAAAAAGCGACCATAACACTGGCATCGGTCACTATGCGAACACAAAACAACCATCGGCACCGGGCGATCATAACACCACCGTGGGTCACCGCACAATCATTAAATTGGCCTCGGCCATCGGACAATTAGAACACCACTGTCGGGCACCGCGCAATTACATCACCGTCTGTCACCTAGCGACAATACGATTATCACGTACTTCGAGGACAAAATTATATCTAACTCTAAAATTCCATCTGATTTGACGCTAATCTTTTAGACCCCATACGGTCACGATTCAGGCAATGAAATACTTTCCCATTGTTACATTGTCTCGGTCACGCAGATTCCTCGAAAGTTGTTTACAATAATAGCGACCGGTTCCAGGCAGAAATAGATAAGAAAAGAAGGATCAGGCAAATTAAAGTAATCCAGTGTGTCTACTTGAATCCCGGAAAATATTCCCTGAAAATATAACAGTAAAAACTTGGAATAAATTATGTTGCCGTTAATTTTATGATGGCAATCTATCTCGCTCTAACTTCCAGTACGAAACTGCCGACTATTGTTCTTGCCGCACAACTCTAAAAACAATTGACAGCAGGTGACGCTTTGTACTCTTAAGTCCGAGGGAAATGATACCTTATGTCATAATAGTACTTTTCACACCTTTCACAATACCAAGGTTATTTTTCGTTGCAGCGAAATTGTTCCCTGAAATTAGCGTTGGATTCATACTTTGTTTTTTTGTGGTCAGATTTTTTCCATGCATAATTTTTCATAGCACATAGCGAATTAAGTAATGCGCATTTTTTTAAATAATCGATTCGGATTACGTATACTATTTTGCGACATTATTATAATTAATGTTTTTTTCAGTCCTTGTAAAAATCTAAATGTGTAAAAATAATACTATTCATATGTAAAATTAAATAACTGTTTCTTAATTGCGAAAGTAACTTTATTGAAGGATAAGTAATTCTTGATCGTTAAATATCTAGGGACATAAACTGATGAATTTCTAACTAAACTGATAACTTTTAAGTGGGATAATTGGATTTTCGACCAAATAGGTAAATTTTCAACCAAAAATATTAATAATCAGTTTTAAAACAATTTAATTTTCCACCATGAAAAACGAATTTTCAACAAAAATGATGAATTTTGAACAAAAATTAATGATCTTATTCTGGAATAGTTAAATTTTTAACCAACAAAAAATTTATAAAAGAAGTATAAGTTTAACCTAAAATGATGAATCTTCAACTGGAATAGTAGTAAAATTTTCAAATAAAAAGACGAATTTTCAACTAAAATGATTTCTCTTTATACTGAAAGAATTGAATTCTAAAGAAACTGGATTAAGTTCAGACAAAAAAAGACGAATTTTTAACCAGAAAATAGAATTTATAAATAAACATAAGTTTGTGAAGAAACATTAAATAATTGAATTTTCAGGCCGAAAAAATAATATTCAACCAAAGAGATGAATTTCCAAGTAATACGAGGGTGAATTGATAAGTTTCCGGCCTGACCAAGAAAAACAACGTTTTTAAGAATTTTTTTTTTTATTTCTCAACATAATCTCCTCCAAGGCTGAT
>NC_046665.1:59344108-59353330 GCF_010883055.1 Belonocnema kinseyi
AGCTATCTAAGGATGGTACTATAGAACGCCACCTCAAGGTAGGCCTAGTGGCGCCATCTCTTGGTCAGGCCGGAAACTTATCAATCCACCCTCGTATGATGGAACATGTAACAGGAATAGTTAAATTTTCTATTGCAAACATTAATTGTAACAATAAGTTTAATTCAACCACAAAATACGAATTTTCAACAAGAGTTAAATTTTTATTTGAGAAAGATTTTTCAGTCAAAACAAAGCAAGAATTTCAAACAAAACTGTTGAACTTTCAATCAAAAAGATGAATTTTCAAATTAAAAGATTTATTTTATAACAAAAAAGATGCATTTTCAACATAATACAAGAATTTGCATACTAACACATGAATCTTAAAAAAGATCAATTTTTGACTAACAAGTAGAATACTTAAGTTTTAAGTAAAAAAAATTAATTTTTAACCTAAGAAAAATAATTTTCAACAAAATAGGTTTAAAAAATCCCTGACATTTTACAGTATTCCAAGGTATATAAAAATGTTCTGACAATTTCAGATTTTTCAAGTGCTTTTAAGAATTTCCAATATAAATTTTAGAAGCATTTGTATCTAAAATGAGCCAAATAAAAAATGTTGGGAAATAAGTCCCAATTGGAAATTTGAATTCCAAATTCGAAAAGCCTCAGATTTGCGTAATTTTGATTAAAATTCCTGATAAACTTTTTCCTTTTGGATTAATCTGAAAGAAGACCCAAAACAAACGAATGAAAATGAAATAGAAATGATGAGATACGGAAAAGATTTTGTTGATTTTAGACCAGATTTTAGAGTCAAATGGCATATTGAAATTAATTTACACAATGCATGTACCTGAAGTTCTGGACGTTCGAATGAACGGAACATTTTTTCCCAATTCTACTTTATCTAGAAAGATTGTGCCGACAATAAATAAAAATATGCATTACAATTTTCTTTTATAATGGACTAACTTTCAACAATAAACTGTTTCTAGTTTAGAATGCATTTGATAAAAAAATTCGTTCATTTGAACATTCAGAAATTCAAGCTCATATTTAATGCGACCTTTCAATCTTCTAGAAAATTTTAAAGTTCATTAGTCAAGCTATCCTTTCACTCGTAATCAAGTTGCAGTCGAGCATGCTGTATGTATTTTATAAATTAAAAACTCGAGGACTGGAACAAACTTGCCTATATTCACGAGAAACGATTGTAACAACTAGTTGTTTATCACAAAAAGAAGTAAATCTAGAAAACCACACGTGTTTTCGTTTCATCGCTAAGAATTTTATTTGAGTTATTTTGCAATAGATTAAAACATAATCATCGACATCAACATCATAGCATTCTTAAAAATACATTCGGGATTGACGAGCATATTTACAGCAAAGAGGAAAAATCAACGAGAAACATTGGTTTGCGTAAGCATCGTTCACCATAAGGAATGAAGTAAATTGATTATGAATTTAAAATCGTAATGCTTAAAAGAATGCGAACAACAGAGAAAACGGACAAATATTAATTAATAACGGGCATATAATACAAGAATAATTCAGGGTGGCCACAAAACTTTATTTTCAAAATTCCTTGATTTTTCCTTGACCATTAATGTTCAAAGATCAGCATTCTAATTGGGTGAAATTTTTAATACAGAATCATTTATAAGCGAAATAAAACAATTATATCAGATTAAAATGAAAAAATTTATTTATTTCAACCAAAAACAGCTGCATTTTCAACTAAATAATTTATTTTTCAGAAGGTAATTGAATTTTCAACAAACAAAAATAAATGTGAAATCCAAAAGGATGAATTTTCTGTAAAAAAGAAGGAATTTTTAATAAAACAGATGAATTTTCGACCTGAAAAAAAGTATTTTTAATAAACGATTTAAATTTTTAACGATATAATAAAATTTTCAATTAACAAAGATGAATTTTCAACTAGACGGTTGAAATTTCATACAAAAAAATATATAATTAACCAAAAAACCGTTGAATTTTTAACCAAATAATTGAATTTTTTAGAAGGTAGTTAAATTTTTAACAAAGAAAGATTAGCTTTAAATCCGAAAAGATGAATTTTCTGTCCAAATAAACTATTTTTCAACAAAACAGTTGAATTTTGAAACTAAGAAGATAAATTTTTAACAAAGTAGTTTAAGTTTCAACATATTATTTGAATTTTTAAACAAACACTTACATTTTTTAACTACAAAGACAATTTTTTAACAAGTAACAAAGAAAGAACAGTTGATCTAAACTGTTGGAGTTTCAAGCCAAAAAACGTATTTTCAGTAAAACAATTCAAATTTTCAACCCGAAAGTATGAGTTTAAAAAAAAACAATCATTTTCAACTAAGCAGTTCCATTTTTTACTAAAAGGAGAAATTTCAAACCAAGATCATCAGTTTTCTACCCAAAAAGATCCATTTTCAACAGAAAATAAAAAAGTTACATTTTCAATTAAAAGAATTATAATTTAGAACAAAAAAACAAGTAATTTTCAATAAAATAGTTAAAATTTCAGCCAAAGAGATAAACCTTCAATTAAACGAATAAATTTTTAGCAAGGTATTTTACCTTCAATCCAAGTAGTGGAATTTTCAATTTAAAATACCAATTTTCAACAAAATAGTTCAACTTTCAACCAAATAGTGGAGTTTTCATCTACAATAACGAGTCTTCGACAATTAACGGATTTTTTAAACAAAGTTTAAGTTGAAAATTTTTAACAATCCTTTAACCAAGAAATTCAGTTTTTAACCAAAAAAGATTAATTTTCATAAATACTGTAAAAGTCGATCTATCAACCAAAAAGATTTTAATTTTAAATAAAAATAAGTCGTATTTAATATTTCAATCATACAAATTTTCAACAAATTAGATGAATCCTCAGCCAAGGAAGATTAAACTTTTTCCGTTAAAAGAAAATCCCTCCCCTTCGCTATGCTGAGAATCGAATGACAGATTTACTGATTGCCGGTCGTATGCTCGTATCACTAAGCTACTCAAGAGATCGAAAGAAGAATCTTTTTCACAGATATGTCCAATGCCAAGGTTTTGAGTTGTATTAGGCATAAGATTGAAGTAATCTGTATTATCATTGGGAATGGCAACGACCATAGACATAGGAAACAAGGGGTGATGCAATGAGGGGGGAAGTCCGCCACCTTTTGATGTCCCGCGACAAACTAGGTATATAATATTTTAGGAAGAAGCAAAGACAGAAAAATGCTTGTGTTAAATTTGTTGCAGCTCAAAGTTCATTGGGCACCCAATGATCATTTGAGAGAGTTTTCAAGTCTCAAATGTATTCCTCTGAACGTAGGTGCCCATGTGGGCATATAGGGGAAAGTGTCATTTGGAGACTGAATTTTGGCTCATGCAGAGTTGTGAAGTTCTGAACCGCGCTGTCAGCCACCTGAAGACCTTTCATAGTAACTATTCGCTTTGCGATATTAGCCTAAATAATTGTTAATAAGGAAACCAATTGAAACAATATTTACCTAATTTTCAAATTTCTTTCATTTAATAGGACGTACCAGTCACTTAGAATAAAATTATAACTTCCTAATGCAACTTCCAAAAGTTAGGTTAGTCATGCCCATCGACATTTAAACTAAAGCTGGGATGTATAGAAAAAGTCATGACCTACATATACAATAAGGTATTTTCACTCCAATCACTAGCTCACTTCACTTCGTTGAATACTGAGGTAAATTCTTGCTCTATTTTTCTAATATCTTCGTAGAAAGTAATTTTTCTGTATAAGTGCAATTGAAAAATAGTTTTTCTTTTTTAGGGACTATTTAATGCAATAATAAAGTGATAATAATTTTCCTTCATGCGTGCGTTAGGGCTGAGCGCTGGTTCTCTACCCTTTGAAGCGCGGTTCAAAATTACATTGAGAAACAATTCTTGTAATTTAAATAAATAATTATTAAAATATACACAATAATGTATACAAATTGTGTAACTTTTGATTTCAGACAAGAAAAAAATTTATAACACATATATTTGATGACTAACAGTTTACTCTCATTGAATTTGAAAGACTGATTAACATTTCTTAAAATATTTAATTCGAAAAGAACAATATTCTCAGCTGAAATTATTTTTAGAAAAATTCAAATATTATCATTATTAAATTCTACAATTAACTTCTATGTATCAAACTGCAGAAACATTATGTGGTATTTCAACAAATGTATCTTTTATAAAATGTTTTTTGAACTGTAAGTCAGTTTTTGGAATTCAATGAAAATAAACTATTATTTTAAAATATGTGTTATACACTTTTTTCTTGTCTTAAATCAAAATTTACACAATTTGAATACATTCTTGTGCATATTTTAATAATTATTTATTTAAATTACAAGAATTGTTTTTTTTTTTTTCAATTTAATTTTGAATCGCGGGCCAAGTGTGGCCAACCAGCGTCCAGCCCTAACGCAAGCGCAGTAGCTCAGGGTGCCGAAATTGGCATCATTGGTCCATAGTACAAATCGGAAAAATAAATAAAATCAGCCGACAGGAAAAAGTTGGGATATGAAAGCCTCAATTTGGTATTTTCATTTCAACCATCAGCTAACTTCACTTTGTTAAAAGCTGAGGGGGAAAATGGATCAAATGCATGGAACAAAACTTTAATTCTGTAATATATTTGTAATTAATAATCATTATTATTATTTTATTATTTCATTAAATAGTAATTAAAAAATAAAAACTATTTTTTAACTACACTCATATAGAAAAAATTACCTTTTACGAAAATATTAGCAAAATAGGGCAAAAATAAACTGAATCCCATACATTTGGTCCCTTATTTTCCCCTCAGCAATCTACGAAGTGAATTTAGCTGTTTATTGAAGTGAAAATACGTAATAGGCTTTTATCTTATTAGTTTGAATGTTCCCGCCGCTATATTTGAAAAATTGCAATGCTTCACGAAACTCTAAATGTTTTATGAAACTTTTCATCAGGCTAAAGTTTCATGCAAATTTACATTCCTACTCATCGCGAAAAACAAATTTCTGTTTTTATTATACAATTGTATTTATCTTTCATGTATGACACTTGCCACTGCAAGATTAAATATCTAAGATACCTTTAAACTTCCGCAGAAAATCGAGTGGAAATTTGTTCGAACGATCAGGCATCAATTTCGATGCAGGCGGTCACGACTTAGTTTGTACATCCCGGCTTCGGTGGTTTGAATGTCATATAGTAGGTCTTGACTAACCTAAGATTTGGATATTACATCACGCCAAGCACTATTTTTATTCCAAGACTATTTAGTCGCTGCTAAATGGGAGGAAATAAAATGTAAGGTAGTTATTATTATAACTTACCTGCTTATTAACATCTGTTTCACTCAAATAACGACCGATAAAATGATCTTAATGGGTGACTTACAGTTTGTAGACGACACTTCACGTTGCACTGGATGAGAAAAAACAGTGTCTAAATGATGCTTTTTTCCCTTAGATTCTCCGAATGAACATGCGTGGTTCAAATTTGTTGCAACTTCATTGAACACCGATTTCAGTGTACATTGGAGGATCGGCGATTTTCTGTGAATTGTAAAAAGGAATGGCAAAGAGCCTCTTATAGAAATTTCCTGATTGTTCTTGATATTTTTACAAATCCCTGAGATATCCCAGATTTCCAGATGTTTGCTGATTTACGGTCAGCTGATAGTTAATAGGGTTGTTTCGCGATTTTGGATAAAATAATTTTTTAAGGGTGTTGGTTAAATCCGACTTTGAATTTCTTTTTTCATAGGTACGGCACTGACTCAATACATATTTTTTCCGAAAGATTTGCGAACGAAAGAAAAAAAACTTGTCGAATATCCGGAGTTTTGCAAGATCCTCGGATCAATAAAATGTTGAAAAATGAAAAAAAAATTTCAGGGCATGATTATTTTCACCACAAATATGAATTTTGCGAAAGATAGAAATCAGCGGGTAGCAGACGACAGCATTTGAACGGTTAGAATCGTTTGCAAATTTATTGTTTTACTCCAAATTGTGACATAATAGAATAATTCTCGACATATACCAGGTTTTCAAAGGGCCACGTCTTGTTGATGGTGACCCTAAATTTTGCGAAAACGTTGCGAAATGGGGAAAAAAGCAGACAGAATTGACATGCCCTGTGTGTCTTGTAACTGTATTTGTAATCAGCCACAAGGCTATCTGTCAACTTCATGCCATGCCCCGATACCGTGCATGGCGTGAAGTTAACGGCTAGCATTGTGGCTGATTACAAATACAGTCACAAGACACACAGGGCATATCAATTCTGTCTGCATTTTTCTCCATTTCTCAACGTATTTCGCAAAATTTAGGGTCACCATTAACAAGACGTGGCCTTTTAAAAACTTGGCATATCTCGAGAATTCTTTTATTATGTCAGAATTTGGAGAAAAAAATAAATTTGCAAACGATTCTCACCGTTCAAATGCTGTCGTCTGCTACCCGCTGATTTCTTCTTTCGAAAAATGTATCTTTGTCGTTAAATTAATCATTTTCTCAACAAAATTTTGGATTTTTGAACATTTTATTGATCCGAGGATCTCGCAAAACCCCGGATATTCGACAAGTTTTCTTCCTTTCGTTCGTAAATCTTTCGGAAAAAATATATCTTGAGTCAGTGTCGTACCTATGAAAAAATAAATTCAAAGTCCGATTTAACCAACAGCCTTAATACATCATTTTAATTCGAAACGAAGGTGCGTTATAGTTTTTTTTTCTATTGAGTCGTTCCGCAGAAAAAAATGATCAAAAACTGTATGCGATAAAACAATTATTCAAATTGGTGTCACGTGACTCAGAGCTTCTCATAATTATCAATGTGACGATGTGGCTTTGATTAAAACCATGAAAACTAACGAAACGCATGATAAAGAGGTTAGGTCACGGTTTGCTCGAAATCCTGACTATTTTGATTTGATAGCTTGATTTGTTAAGGTTTATATGACAAAAAAACGTTATCCTGTTATAAAATTTTGATTAAGAGTCAGTAGTAAGTTGAAGGAAAACAGTAAGTACAATTATTAACAAATTTTAAAACCGTGCATATTTACGAAATGCTCAATGAGTACTTTTTCAATGATTTCTTTATACATACCATAAATATAGGTATTTTTGGTAGATTTCCGCTATTGGCTTTTAAGAAACCCTCCTTTGACAATTTTTTAAACAATATTTTTGGACTTCTATTTTCGATGTGCACGTAACCAAAACAAAACATTGGCAATGAAAAAGATATTTGAGAATCACTGAGACATATAAGCTGTTATTGGTGAACAATCCGACCCCTTTGACGTCAAAGGGGCCCTTCAATCGACATCGTGCTAAAAAATTCATATTTCAACATTAAATTAAAAATAGCAAACAACATGTAAAAAATATTTTACGGGTATTTTTAAAATTAGAATTTTATAAGTTGTAAGATCCATTTATTGGAAAAATGATATCAGACCTTGAAAACAATCCTATTATTCTAAGGTAGATTTTATTATTTAAGTTCATACTTTGTGAAAATGATCATAAAATCTTCAAAAAAAAAAAAGTGTCTATAGACTAGATTAGATTAAACTTGAGCTTAGAGCTTCAAATTACAAAAAACTGAAATAATATTCAAATATACTTTAGATTATATTTATACATTCATTCCTCTTAATAAAAGTGGATGGCTGTGGGAAGTAACAATTTTCTCCTCATCTCCAAATGTCAGTACTCTGGGAGTTAATCAGCAAGATACTTTATTCCCTTCGTACTCAACGGTGAACATTCGGTTGGTTTTGAGTTACTGACTCTTTAAACAAGACTTTCATTGAAAACTGCCAAGTTTTGTAAGTAAGTTTAAAATGCGAAACTGACCAATATTGTAATTTCCATTTAGAGTATCTGTAAAATTACAAAAAAAAGAAATAAAAAATTATTCCAATAAAGGTATTAAAACGAGACGAATTTAAAGGAAAACAGTTGAATTTTCAACTAAACGAACGAATTTTCAAGCAAACAAAAATAAATCCAACCAGAAGCAGCTGCATTTTCAACTAAATAATTTATTTTTTAGAAGGTAGTTGAATTTTCAACAAAGATTTTTTATAAAAACAGATAATTATCTTATTGATAATTATTAAATTGATTATTATTAATTATTATTAATATCTTAATCTTTATAAAAACAGATTAATATTTAAAGAGAACATATTTTTATGCATGTATCAACTTCATTTTGTGAATTTCTCTTAATGTATAATATATTATAATTACCTCCACTTCTAAAATAAAATAGTGTTTTGTATTAATTGTATTATTTATATTATAATAAATGTAATAAAGAGACACTTATCTGAGGTAATGCAAATACCAAAGAAACTACTTAGCAGCGATGAGGAATAACTAATTTCTTTGAACTAGTTACTTTTGTTGGTATCGATAGTGGTAAGGAAGTTACTTATGTAAATAAGTATAAAACTCGTTATTTCCTTAGTAACTTTCAAAATGCAGTTGAAGGGTTGCAGTGCAGAAATAAATAATGAACAAAATCGGTATTTTGCAGGTGAGCGAAATAATATTCTGTAAAATCGCAATCACTATTTAGAGACAAAAAAGTTTACTCTCGAGCTAAAATGTTTCTGAAATATGATTATGAAAAAAATTGCGGATCACGATAAAAAGTACAACTCTTAGTTTAAACAAAAAACAAAGACTTAGTCGAGATAGTGAGTTGCTAAATTGGCAAAAAAGCAGTTTGATCAGAAAAAGTTGACCAATTACGAATATGTGATTCGAGAATTTGGAGGATCAAATTTCACGGGTTTGGAAATCGTCTTTGGATAACAACCAAAAATTTATTTTTTAACTTAAAAAATAATAAAAACTTACTCCTGAGATATGGGGAGGCTGAATAAGAATAAATAAGTTTTCATCAAAAAACATTACTCTATTCCGGAAAAATAAAGATTTAGTGTGACGGCATCACATTGTAACAGGTGATTTTTTACTGAGAGGTCTATAAAAAGAAGAAAGGTATATGCTTCTTCATAAACAAACCGTAATAATATTTGTTTAAATATCATTTATGATCGTAAGGCAAAAAGTTATGCGAAAAAAATGTTATACAGTCTGTCAAGTTAAAGCGTGGGTGGCTTTACTCGCAGTCGGTAAGGTGTATCGACATGATTTTGGTGTCAAAATATTAAGAAGAGCTCCC
>NC_046665.1:59353430-59356203 GCF_010883055.1 Belonocnema kinseyi
GAAAGAGGGAGCTCTTCTTAATATTTTGACACCAAAATCTTGTCGATACACCTTACCGACTGCGAGTAAAGCCACCCACGCTTTAACTTGACAGACTGTAAAAGTTGCTTTTAGTAGAAAATAAAAACATAAGATTTATGTTTGAAATTTTATTGGAACTTGAGTGCTGAAAAAGGTAGCAAATATTTTATTTAAGGGCTTTTTCTTTTAATGAATAAGTATTTGATTTTTAAAGATATTTGTATGCAGAAAGTCTATTTTCCCCACAAGTATTTTTCGTCTAGTTTTATACTGCAACTCTTCAGTTCAAAAACCTTTTTTGACAATCAATACATTTATTGTTTTTTAACGATTCTCTTATTTTCATGAAATCAATGAATAAAAAAGTCCCATTGATGAACGCTCTTCTCAAGCTCGAAAAATTCTTTATGAGACCACTAAACCAAGCAACGCACAGTGGGAGGAAATGTGCTTTTTTCGTTCAAAAAAGTCTAGAGCTAATAATTTACAAAATACAATTAATAACAATTTATTGAAAAAATGCTTCAATAAACTTGACGTAGACCTAAATTAATGCATGGAGAATCACGTAATACAAATAATATTCTTATTGATCCATTCAATTGTAATTAACAAATTTTATGCAAAAATTAGAAAATAATGTTTTTATAAGTAAAAAAATGTCCTTTTCCTAAAACTGCTTAACAATAAAGTTAGAGAAAGGACATTCAATCACAAAAATAATTAAAAGATTAATATACACAAGTTTCGAATTCTACAACACTTCTAGAATGCAAGCTTAAGGAAAAATTGCAAACATAATATTGGAATGACGAAATTGCAATACATGTATTGTAAGTGTTGTAAATCTTATAGTCACCGTCCAGCATTCCAAAAAATATATATTAGAGCGTCTGTAAGACGAAAATTGTGCACCAGGAATTCAGGGAAATAATGCAATTCAAGGAATTCGCAAAATTCACGGAAGTCAGGGAATTAAGAGAATTCACAAAATTTATGGAATTCCAGGAGTTCATGGAATTCCCGAAAATCATGGAATTTGTGGGTTTGCGAAATTTATCGAATTTACTGGATTCGCGGAATTCACTGGATTCGCGGAATTCTATGAATTCGCGGAGTGTACTGTAATCACGGAATTTATAGAATTCATGATGTTTACGGAATTCATGGCATTGAAGGAATTCGCTAATTTGATGTAATTCGCGAAATTTATGGAGGTCATGAAATTCAACGCAGTCACTGAATTGAACGAATTCGCGAAATATATTGAATTTACGAAATACATGTAATTCATGGAATTCAAGAAACTGATGGAAGTTAAGGAATTCATTAGAATTTCGGAATTCATCGAATTTATTAAATTCACAGAATTCATGTAATTCACGGCAACAGATCAATTCGCGAAATTCATTAAACATGCATTTGTTTATAAAATAAGCAAATAACATTTAATCTTGAATTTCAAAGGTCACGTATCATTCTAACGATGAAAGCAAGCGATTCCAAGGCAGAAATATACTTTGAAGAGAAATAACACCTAATGTCGATTATTTATCAATGCAATTTGTTTACAACAATTAACTACTCAAGTTAACAGTTTTTTATCTTTCCTAAACCCTCGTGCATTAAATCCAAGAGACGATTAGTATAATAAAAATGTTCTCTAAAAATAAAAAAAATAAATAAAAATAATCGAAATTTTTTTCGCTGTTTGCATTAACATTAAAATTTAATATACCAAATATTAAAAAATCTACTTGCAATATTTTATGAAAAATGTAGTCATCAATTTAAAAAAATCTAAAATCGGTGCATTATTTCATTCTAAATGTCATCTTGAACCTCGTGTTCCGATTTCACCTCACTGTGCGGTGGCGCGGGCGGGAGACCTGGATAAGGCGGGACACCGATTTTTTCATAAATAATATAGGTTTTAGAATTGCTCTTTTTAGGAATATACAGAAAAACTAATTCGCCAGTTCTTAAAAAAGAAAAAAATGAAAAATATTAAATAGGACAAGAAGAACTTCTAAGGAGAAGAAAACATTGATATTTTATCCGCCAGGGTAATTATTTTCGATGGCCGGGCGACGTCAGGCTGCTTTCTTTCGCAAGAAAAATTGTTCCAGTTAGCATTAAAAGGTCCATTCATATAGTATTAGGAATTTAATTTCAAGATAGTATAGAACCCACTTTATTTATGATAATAATTGATATATAATTGATTCTGTTGACCGAATTAATTTTAAATCGCATAGGCAGTTCATGCTCAACCACCAGAATTACATGCCACTTAAATATTTTGTTTCTCAAAGCGAATAAGGCGACATGATTTTTTCTCAAGTTTCCTATTTTTTTTTACAAAATTTAGAATTTAAAAAAAGTTTAAAAGTGACCAAATAGCGGCGGTTTTTCTGAAAATATTCAAAAACAATTTGTTAAAAATGATATCGTTTTATGCTCTTGATTTTTTCTAGATTATTCCTAATTTAAAGAGTATATTTCATGATATTCTGTCTTGTGTCCTGTTTTCTGAAAAATATAAAAATGAAAACATTTTTTTACCATAACGAAACAAGACACGAAAATATTCAAAGGAATAAAATTATTTCTGTAAAAAAGTTTTAAAAAATTGTTTCTTGGCACTTTCTTTTACGAGGGTAGTTCAATAAGTCCTTAGAATGACCAACATATGGCGCGCGAATCGCTCCAAATCATCTGTTTTCAGTCAGCACCACTCCCGACTAGATAT
>NC_046665.1:59356303-59393444 GCF_010883055.1 Belonocnema kinseyi
GAGCTCCAAGGAGATTATGTTGAAAAATAAAAAAAAATTTACCCAAAAAAAATTGTTTTTATACTTCATTCTAAGGACTTATTGAACTACCCTCGTACCTCGTGTTATTTTTGAGATTTTTGCGAAAATATGGAGGGGCCATTTACACTCGAATCAAGGGAATTTAGCTTTTGAAATCGGTATGAAATCAAATGTAACAAGCATGACATTTTGTGACATGATCTTGAAATCAGCGGTATCTGAGTGGATCTTTTGAAATGATCGAAAATGGAGCGAAATCAGTGGAAATCTCTTAAAATATTCCGAAATGGTGATCGAGTCAGTAGGAGTCAACAAGAGACTTTGAGCAATCACGAGCAGTCAACCGAGCAATCAAGAGAGCAGTCAATGTAACTGTAGTCAGTGCATTCAGCGTGCGACCGGCTCTCTACAGTTTATGGACGCAACGAGCAGGGAGTGTGCGTATTATTGTTGACTAGTAAAAACTGTACACGTAAAAAATTCGCCATAATTTTTAAACCAATAGCTGGGTGGCAGCTTTATTCCAGCGTTTTCCCGGTTCACAACAATTATGGAGGTCACTGAGATTGAAACATTCCAACTCTTGAATTTAAAATTGTTTTCATTTTGAAATTATAAAAATTGAAATTCAAATTACAGAACTCAAAAAGGAACCATTTTGAATGTTTAACTTTGAAAATTATTAAAATTTAAAAAATAATTAAAATGCAGAATAATTTACGCGTATAAAATGGAATCTTCTGACATATTTCAAGTGGACAATTTTAAACTAAATGTCGTTAAATTAAAAAATTAAAAAATTTCAACTTTTATAAGGTGTACAGTTCGAAGATTCTGAATTTTGAAATCCTAGTTATCATATTCAATTCAAGAAAAATAAAAATTGAACAATTATAATTTCTTTAACTGAAATTTTGTTATATTAGAATATAAATTTATTTTATTATAGGTTGCTAAAAATTAATAATTTTTCAATTGTTATTCATTTACGAAAACCGTATTTCTTTTGAAATCTTTTCAAATATTCTTTTAAAACAATTTTTTATATTACGAAATGAGTTTAAATTTTCATAGGAATCGTCAGAAAATTGTTGTATCTTAAACCTTTCAAAATCCTTAAAATGCATAAAAAATGTATAAGCCTTAAAAACTTACAGATTCTTTTTTGACAATTTTGAAAATCTTTTCTAATCTTTATAAATATTCTTTTGAAGTGAATTATCTAGAATAAACAAGCATTTTCAATTTTATCTGAGAATCTAAATAATTTTTTTATCTCTTTGAAGCCTTTTAAAATGCTCGAAAACCTTCTAAATTTTGTGTTTAGTATCTTCAAAAATCTACAAAAAATTTTAATCCTTTCAGGTTTTAAATTATTTTTCAGTCATCTCAAAATCTGTATATATCTCTTAACCTCACTTGAATTTTTCTATATTAATAATTTGTTTAGTTTTATTTATTTATCAAAATTTTGTTCTTTTTCTTTTAATCATTCCAAATATTCTCTTAAAAATAATTTTTTAAAATAAAAAATCAATTTGAATTTTCACAGGAATTTCTAAGAATTGTTTTTATTATCTTAAAACATTTAAAAATCCTTAAATGGCATCAGAAAATTCTATTGTGATCTTCACAAATTTACATTTTGTTTTAAATTCTTTGAAGTCTTTATGAAGAATTAAATCAACTTGAAATGTTTTCAAAACTTCTAAATATCTCTTAAACCTACGCGAATTTAAAAAAATCAGTAATTGTTTAATTGTTATTTATGTATCGAAATTGAACAATTTTACTTACAAATAAATGGCTTAAAAAAAGAAAAATTAAAATTGTGACGTTCAGCATTTAAGTTTACTCGTCTGAAATTTTCACTATTCAAGGATCTCTGTTTAAAAAAATTCAGTTTCAGGTTATTTATTTTTTAATATAAATATTTAAATATTGCTATATATTAAAAATTGGTTCTTTTTCTTAATTGAATTTTTTGCAATTGAATTGCTTTTAAACTTGAATATTTTAGATAGTTTTTTCGTCGCATATTCTAATTTAGTTTTCATAACTATACAAAATATTAACATTATTTGGAATGGCTGTGAACCAAGCTAAAGTAGAAGCAGGGACTGAAATATATGAAGCGTTATTCTTCAATAAATTTTATATTATAAACAATATATTAATCAAAGAAAACAAAACTATTTTCTCACCCTAAATAAATAAGGTTTACATACAAAATTTTTCGCAGGCCTTCCACAATATTACTACTTTCTCATGATCTTTTTTTATGAAAAAAAAGTTGAGATGAAAATAATAAACCCTCGGGCACTGTAATTTAGGCAAAAAATCAAATTACGAATTCATACAAACTTCAACTTTCCTGATTATATTTCGCTGATTGATTTCTCACTTTTCCAATTGTCATTGTGATTATACTGTAATTCTAAAGGTAAGTTAAGTTATTAATTTATTGCAGTTAATTTATTCGACTTTTAAAATTTTAACTTTGCAAAAACATTGTAAACTGTTAAACAATTCCAATCAAAATTATTAAATTTTAAAACAAAAGCAGTACAAAATTGAAATAAATTTAGAATTTCTTTTACTTCTTCTTTATTAATAATGTGCCCCCTAAGGGTTTACCTGACTTCCATTCCTTACAATCTTTCCGCTAATATCTATATTTTTTTTCAATCTTATCCTTTCTACATATACAATTATTTTCAACTATGTACATAAGTCTTATATCTAGTACCTTATCTCTATTTCCTGCGATAGTGCATCTTAGGACTTATTAGCAAACGAGTGAGCGAGCGAACGAAAGCGAGAGTGCAAGCGAGAGAGAGCGCATGAGAACGCAAACGCATCTTAGTCTACTTAACTTTTACCTTACCATTACTTACAATCTTTACGCTTCTAATCTAAGCGACTTCCTTTTCCTTTTTCTTTCACTTTTTTATACCTCTATTTGCCTTTGTGAACATGCATTCTTTCATTCTCTCTCATTCGCTCCTCTAGAACCCTCCAACTCCTTCATCCATTCTTCTCCTAATCCATCCTCCCCTAGAATCTCAACCACATTCTTTTGCCAGTTTTCCATGTTTCTCCCTCCCATTCACATATTCTGGTCCACCTTCTCTTTTTTGGCACTTCTCCCTTTTTTATCATCTTATACTATTTATTGTATTTTGATTCCTCAATCATCCCCCATCTTTCTATTAATTGTCATTCCCTCTCCCTTTTTTACAATTCTTCATAGTTAACTCCAGTCCCGTCTTCTATTTCTCTATCATTAAAGAACTCCCTCCTTTCTTCTTCCCATCTCATTAATTCGATCGCTCTCCCTCTCCTCTCTTTTACCTCCATCAAACACTTTCTCGCCAACTCCCCTCCCTTTCCCTCCCTTAGCTTCGTCTCAAATTTCCATGCCCTCTTTCCCGCTCTAATACTTAACTTATCTCTTTGCGCTTCTTCTCTCACGATATATCCTGGCGTCCTCCAGTCTGCCCCTAGTGTCCACCTTATATACCTTTCTTGTAAACTCTTAATATCTTTCCTTTCTTTCCAGCCCCATATCTCTGCACCATAACCTAAAATAAATAAAATATTTATTTATAAACGAACTGGTACAACTTCAATCTGAATTTCTTTGAAAATCTTGATTAAATTGAAAATGTTCGGATTAGGCAAACAATGGAATTTTGAACAAATTAGTATTGAATATTTTCAGAAAAACATCAATATACAACTTGGGAAAATCCCACAAACATGATTCACTGTAGTCAGGAAATACCGAATCATAATATAATCTATGAGCCATAGGAATAAATATATTTGTACAAAGTCGGACGCTTATCGCGTGTTTTTTACGGTAGTATAATGGTATCTTTGCCTGCGGGACGCCAATCGTCGAAACCTTGAATCCTTCGTGGAGCAATATGACGTTTAGGAATACTTGTATAGCTGTTACCCCTATTCTAGTGCAGTTGCGAAGACCTTCCGAAAGTGTTAGTGCAAGAAGCATACTTTCCACTTCTGAAGACAAAAATGTTATTCTCTTAGCTATATCGTTTTTTCCCGTGTACTATTTTCGATGATTGGTGTCCCGCAGGCAAAGATACAATTACACTTCCGAAATAACGACGGAAACACGAAATAAGCCTCCGACTTTGTACAAATGTATTTATTTCTATGGATTATAGATTATATTATGATTCAAAATTTCCTAACTACAGTGAATCATGTTTGTGGGACTTTCCCAAGTTGTATATTGATTCTGTTGATCAGATTCATATCAAATCACGCAGGCCGTCTATGCTCAAGTCATAGATGGCATGACTCTATACGATGGGCTCGTCAGGCCGCACCCGATTCGCGACGGAATCCCCGGAGGGCACGCGAAACCCCGAGCAACGACGCGCCGAAGTTGGTCAAGTCAGTCTGTTAGTTCGTCCGACTGTCACCTACTCTCTCACTTTTTCTCCGTTGCCTAAACGCGATTTCGTTGTGTACTATTTTTGGGTTCGGGGTTTTGACCCAAGTGTGTGTCGTCTCTCCGTGCTGGGCTAGGAACCCAAACTCTTTCCACGATCCAGGTCAACCCTCCTGGAGAAGGCTCCTGCTTGCTCAACCGGCCCAGGTTTGGCCCGACCCGAAGCTTAGCTCGCCCGTCTCCCACCTACGATTTGCAACCCGGCTGACAGTCTGGCCACGAACTGGGTGCCTCGCCTTCTGATGTAAGTAGTAATAAAATGGTTTTCTAAATTCACGATGGTGTATTTTCTGTGGTTTCGCCTATCTCAGCTTCCCGCCTCCAAAAATCCCCTCCTTGGTATCATTCCCGTCATAAATTAAAACGGAGATTATGAAAACATAATCCCAATTTTTATTAAAAGTATATTTTTTCAGTATAGTATAGTTATTTGTATTTTTCTCTGATTTTGATCTAATTTCTTTCTAAATTTGTTTGTAAATTTTTATAAGTTACAAAAAAATGGCAGTGCTTTTTCTGAAAATATTCAATGCTAATTTGTGCAAAATTCCATCGTTTGTGTTCTTTTGATTTTTTTCATATTAAATCTACACCTGCGCCTTGGTGAGAAGAAAAAATTTTTTTGTCTGTAAAATGAAAATTCACGGCTTCCCCACAACACCGCGAGATATGAAAAACGTTTAAGATTTTAATTTAATTTAATCATTTTAATTTAAATTATTTTCTAGAAAGAGTCATAAAAAACTATCTCTTGACACTTTTTTATATTTCTCGTTATTTTCGATATATTTGCAAAAATATTGATCAAATCTTTTAAGATTGATTTTTTTATCAACAATAAAATTTCTGGGTGTCGAAAAAATGAATAAGAGAATAATTTAAAAGTCCTTTTCTGCTTTTCATGGCAACAAATTTGAAAAATAACGGTAGCGATATTTGTCTTTAAAGTTTTATAATGTATTAGGGACAGATGAGTGTACACGTTTCAGTCTCAAATACTCAAGGTATATTTTAAGGGGCAGGGTTAGCCAAAAGAATATTGTTATATGAAAAATGGGCAATGTAAAACATCAATTCCGGGCAGTAGTAAATTTTGCAACAAAAACGTAATAATGAACAAGAAAATATTTAATGAATGATATAATATATAATGAATAATAAAATCGTCCTGTCTGTCGCTACGGAATTTTCCGTAACTTTAAACCCTTTTCCAGGTCGGTCAGGGCTAACGTTACGGAATGTTCCGTAATTGAAACCCCTTTTCCAGCTTGGTCAGGGCAAGCGTTACGGACAATTCCGTAACCAGAGACAGTGCCTAATAAAGTATATATTAAATAATATTTGTACTTATACGAGTCTTTGCTCTAAGAAAGGGAGAGTTATTCTAAGAATTTACTTAATTATTACGCAAAATATTGTCAAAACATCTCTGGAAATGCCGATTACCGCAATGAGTGACACATTCGTGATGCATCTCGGGAAATACCGACTGCCTTAATTTCCAAACTACATTGGAAAATTATAAGTTTAATCAGTTTAAAGGCCTTTTTTAACGTGTCAGGGCGAATCACTCATCAGGCAGTATATGTATTAACATTCTCTTAGAATATACCTTACAGACATTTGTATCCAGTAAACGCTGTTAAAGTTGTTTTTACTCCTGTAATTTGTTTGAAAAAGTTTAAAATTTTGTGAATTTGAGAACCGCGACTAAATAAAGCCCAATTTGGTCGAAAATCGCTTTTACAGTTAAAAGTACTTTCGGTTTTGGCAAATCGATAAATTTTAAAAATATCTGAATAAACAAATTGTATTTTTCCACAAAACGTGTTTAAAGTTGAGGTGGTTGCTAAGGAATAATTTTGACCACTGTGTAAAGCTCTCTTTATTTTTTCTTCCTCTTATTGAGTGAAGTAATTATGAGGATTAGATTTGTATTTTATGTTTTGTGTGACTTTCATACTAAAAGATCATTTCCAAAGTTTTTAAAGATTTTTTTTCTAAATTTTCAATAACTTTCTTAATTTTTCTGGTAAACATAAAGAAATTTTCGGTACTACTTAGGGTACAACATACCGAGTATGTAGGGTATGAAATACCGACAGGGTGGGGTACGAAAAGTCAGTTGTCACTGTTTTGAAATTTTGACAGCTGATATCAAGTATGCCATGATCATAGAAAAGTTCAAGTTATGCGGATTCCACTTTGTGAAACTAGGTTTTGAGGTATGAGCATGATTGAAATTACCAGGGGTGGGATTCCCATGCCCACTAGTCTAGTTTATTGAATCTCTCTTTCTAATGTATGAATTTTAAGAATGTTTATTATATTTTTCAAGGCATTAATTATTGCCGAACAAAGGTTTAATGCTCGAGTTACAAATTGAAATTTGCGTATTTGGTTGGTGAGAAGTTCAAATCGAGGTTCTGTTACTTCCTTTTAATAATTACGAAATAAACAGTACGAGAATTGACTAAGAATGTACATATCGACAAAAAAGAAATTATTATTCAAGTCGTAAACTTTCTAAGGTTAATGTTTAGTAATAGAAAATTTGACCAAATAGTTTTGATTTTGATCAAATTGAATTTGTACGTTTTACTGATGATTTTTTTTATTCAGCCAAATCTGAGGATGCTATTATTACGCGTATAGAAAGACCTTTTCATCTTAAATATCGAACACCTTCATGTTTGAGGAATTTAGCATCCATATGCTCTACTTTTCTAGTAATCTTAACATGCCTATGCTCCGCTATATATTCTTATTAAGGTACGAATTATTCAAGATAAAAAGTGATATTGCGAGCAAATTCGGATATCTCTAGCATTCGCAATAGTGATTCTTGTGTATTTCTAAATTGACACATGGCCTTACATTACCTAAAAATACACAGGAATAACTACTGCGCATGCCAGAGATATCCGCGTTCTGCCACCACTGACTCGGACTGGGGGATAAGCGCTCTCTCTCTCTCTCTCTCGCTCTCGGATAGCAACGTGATTGGTCTTTTCAATTTTGCTTCATAAATAGCTATTTACTTGCGCATACATGTAAACTATCTAACCATCTAACTATCTGTCTTTATTTATTTTTTTAATTATTTTATTATTTTTGTTATTATTATTATCTGTCTCTCTTATTTTGCCAATAACACTGCCATTACCTGGTTCCCTGCAGTTATATAATTATGCGCTAAGATTTGTAATATTAAGTATTGCAAGTTGTGACGTCAGCTGAAAAGATGTCTGTACAATGAGGGCCAAACAATAATACAAATCCGAAAGGATAAAACTTAATTTAGTTTATAACTTTGGAAAAAATTATTTTTCGCAGTTACAAAAAAATATCAACTTTATATTTAATTTAATAGTTTTTGAAAAATAAAAATAATATCTGGATACACTTATCGTGAAAAAAAATTATTTTCCAAGTTATTATAAAAATAAAGTTTAGTCCCATGTATTTGGTATTATTGTTTGGCCCTCAGCGCGCAGAAATCTTGGATATCCCCACCTTATCTGAAATACATAATGGCTCAATTGTACAAAGTGCGAACAACGCACCTGCCAAATTTCAATGATCATGACGTACAATTAGCAAAGTTGTCAAAATAATAAACAATGCATTTAGACATGGCTATTTCAAATCTTAAAAAGTATTTAAGAAATATATATTCAATTAAACAATATCAAAGTTAACAAAAATTAGCATCATTTTTTGATAATCCGCGTTTTCAATTTTAAAAATAAAAATACTCATAACTTTGTCAAACAACATTTTTTTGCAAATCATTAAAATACGGTTTATATTATTCCCTTTGAAAAATAACATATTCGAGTAGTTTATTCTGTGTCTTGAGTATGAACTGCCTGCCCAATTTGTAATGAATTCGGGCTTACATTTTTGAATATATGAGGAAAAGTGAGTGTCCGAGTTGGTAAAATTTTAGTAGAGTACGTTAGAGTACATTAGAGTACGAATAAAGTAGTCGTAATCTACTATTGTTTCAGTTCCTGGCATACGTAACTTCTTTAATATACAAAAAGCACTCATTTTTTGTATTTTTTATTTCTAGTTACAGTGAAACTCTTCTATTGCGTCGGTTTTGGGACTCATAGTGGGTGGGAAGAAACCTGTTAGAGCTCGCTCCACTTTTGTTTGTTTAGGCCTAAAAGCCAACGTACCCGTCGGCCCTAAATGGGCGAGAAAACCAAGAAGAATGGATTGGCGTCAGTTTTCCACGGAACTAAGAAATGCCCTTTCAAGGGTGCCCAGGTTAATCAGAGATGTGGATAACCTGGAGATGGCGGTCGAGATGTGCACGGAAGCCGTCAAATCGACTTATGGCTATTCTCGGCAATTTTCCGGTTGGGGATACTCAAAGTCTCACTGGGATACCTTGGCTCACCTGATCACGGCACATTTTCCAGGCTTTACAAAGTTAGAAGAAGAGGGGACGACACCTTACAAGTCTCTTGGTCCGGATGGCATATGTTCCAGTGTTTTTATAGAGGGTTGGTGAGTTCATAATAGGGCCGATTGTGAGACTTCCTAGGGCTAGTCTGACATAGCGTTATGTTCCGAAGGTATGAAGGGGTGCGAGAGTAGTTTTTATTCCGAAGGCAGGCAGGATTGGTTATACTTTACCCAAGGATTTCCGACCCATCAGTCTCACATCTTTCCTAATAAATCCGCGATAAGCTCTTGTCAAGTAGGCCACTTCAATAGCAACAACACGCCTATAGGGTTGGTCAATCGATTGAGACGGCTTTAAGCGCAATAGTTAACCTAATCGAAGGACAACTGAAGCAGAAAGGCCTCGCGATTGGAACCTTTATAGACAATGAAGGAATCTTCAACTACACATTTGGAGAGGTGATCAGGGCGGTCACGATCGCCCATGATGTGTTTATTGCAGTCGTAGAATATACTTGACACATGTTGGCCAATAGGAACCTAACCACGACTACGGGTGATACCACTTTATGTGGAACCGTTGACTCGGGATGTCCGCAGGGAGGTGTTTTATCTCCCATGCTATGATGCCTGGTAGTGGATGAACTACTTCATCTACTCACAAGTCAGAGTCACCACGTTATAGGCTATGCGGACGATATACTGGTTATCGTGCGCGGTCAGGATCTGGATGCGCTCTTCGGAGTAATGCAACAAGCACTAAGAACAGTAAATTCATGGTGTAAAAAGACAGTTGTATTTACCAGAAGGTATAAGTGGGGAACCACGAGTACCTTGAAACTGGCAGGACAACAACTGGAAATCAAAGGACCAGCCGAATATCTAGAAGTAATTCTGGATAAGAAGCTGTCATGGATAGAGCACTTGGAAAACAAGTGCAAGAAGCTAGTATATATAGGCTCTATATAGGCTCTATAGGAGCATCGATTTAGACTATCCACGAAAGATGAATGGGTTAAAGGCGAGGCAGAACTGCCCAGTGATGTACACAACTAGTTTACTGATGACTCCAGGAACAAAGAGAACGTAGGGGCAGGTGTATATCGTAGAAGAAATGGAATGGGCTTCACAATTGCATTGAATAAACTAACGACGAAAGCCGAGTCACTCTGCTTTGGATCCCTGGATACAGCGGAATTAAGTGCAATGAGATATCGGACAGGCTAGCAAAGCAGCAGCAAAAGAAAATTTTACTGGACCCTAGCCAGTTGTAGGCATTTCCAGTAGGTTAGTCACTGAAGATATTAACAGTTAGCTGACCGAGGAAGATCAGAATGAGTGGGGTTTGTTCTCTGGTTGTAGACAGGCTAAAACATTCTTCGGTTCAAAGCTAAACTCTCACCGAGCAAGAGAATTACTTAAGCTCGGAAGGAATGAAGTCAAGGTCCCAACAGAAATGTTTATAGGCCATGGGAACCTCCGGCATCACAGAGATAAGATAGAACATGAAGAAAGTCCCCTCTGTCGTATGTGCGGAAAGGATAATGAGACTTCTACTTATATCCTTTGTCACTGACCTGCGATTGCGAGAAAACGTTTAACACTCACAGGCACTGCGTCAATGAGTGAAATATCAGCCAACAGCGTAGCTGCGGTGCTCTTCCTATGGAGAGGTTTATAGGCCACGCTTAAGGCTTACAAGGGGACGCAAAGGGATCACCCAAGCGCCGGGGGCTGTTACAGTCTCAACCCTGAATAATAATAATAATAATAATAAGTCGCCCGTGAGCTTCCGCTCTTGCAGTCCGCCACTTTGCATTGGGCTGAATCCCCAATGCAACGACTTATGCAGTTACATCACCAGTATCGCGCAGTTCCACCCACAATTGGCTTCTCTCGAATCGAGGCTATGGTTTAGTTGAGAGTTACAATAGGACCAAACTGAGGGTACGACCAGACAATGGCCCTGGACAAACGCAAGAAGATCGTTTTAAATAGTCGGGCCAATTCAGGAGGGACAACCTTACCTGTAGGCAAGAAAGCTCACCAGCGCGAAGAGGATACATGCAAAGGCTGCATGAACGTTGGGTTAATATGCACCCGGAATATGCTAACAATATTCCCTAGAATTTGAAAGATCAGGTATCCTTTTTACGTAAAGAGGGATATGAAGCTCTTTATCAAGAAGAAGAAAAAAATCCTCCAAAGAACATAACACTCGTTCCAGGAAGACCACCGTTGCAGATAGCTGATAATGCCAATATAAGAAATAGGAGATAAATATTCACCAAAACGTTTTTCTCAGTATGAAGAAAATTAGCTGAAAGTAATACTACTCTCCTTGATTTGCTCCCTAAAAATGTTGATCTCTGCAATCTGAACTGTGTAGTTTACGAAAAGGCGGTCTCCCTGCTTAGCGAAAATAGAAGTAATGATACTTCAGTACGTCTGAGGAAGAATTGCGAACGTATTGCACAGCTGCAATTTGAAATCGAAACGCCTAGACAGCATGCATCAAATGTTCAGTGCATTATTAGCTACATAACATCAAATAAGAAGTTGACTCCAAAAGCAAATCACACACTGAGCAAGTGTAAACTGTTAAGCATGGCGCAGCACTGGGCGCAAAAAATAATAGATCTTTCAACAGCTAAAGAGCACCTTGTAAGGCGAGTAAAGTGAATTCAGGAAAATTCCACATTTTCTGCTCAACCTTCTCGTCTTTTCAACAAAACGCCATGAAGTGAAGAAAGTTATCGCTAGAACTTAAAATGTTTCAGCGCCAGGGACAGATAAAGTCAACAACTTTTGGTGAAAGAAGTCCACTTCTACGCACTAACATCTAGCTGGTATATTTACTATTTTCTTAAACGGAGAGCAACCCATCCAGCAGTGATTAGTTGAAGGCCGCACAGTACAGATCCCTAAGACCGGAGATTTGTCAAGTCCAAAGAACTACCGGCCCATAGCTTGTTTAAGCACCAGCTACAAGCTATTCACTGGCATCCTCAAAGAGAGGATATTAATATCTATTGAGTCGGTATGGAGTACAATAGTTGAACAATGGGGATACAGGAGCGGATTGGCTAGTTGCAGAGAGAACCTGTTAGTAGGCAGGTGTATTACCCAGGATTCCATGAGGTATTGACACAATGTGTCCATTGCTTGAATTGACCACCGAAAGGCATTCGATAAGACGAACCATGAGCTACTCATTAAGCTTCTTGAGTCCCTGAAGGTACATCCAAAAATAGTGAGATGTATGAAAGAGCTTATGCTCCTGTGGTGGACATGATTTGTCATAACATCCCCAGAAACCTCCATGGAGACTCTTTAAGTCCGATACCTTTCTACATCTCCCACTTGCCTCTATCTATTGTGCTCCGCGGCAAAAGTTCGGAATACCTATGTGGACCACCGAACAGATGAGAATTTAAGGTCAAACACCTTTTATACCGGGTTGTAAATAGGTATTCTAAAGCCATTAGCGTGAGTTTTAAACTGGACAAGTGTACCTTTGTTCATCTGTAACAAAGAAGACAAGAAAATACATCAATGCATGACAATCAGGATCTTTAAGTCATAGGTGGAAATACCATTCAACATCTTGGTAATGGAGAAACATATGCATATCTTGGAATACCGTAAGCGGAAACCCAAAATGTGCGTGTGTTAAAAACGGCCCTTGAAAAAAGGTATCGCAAAATTCTCAGAAAAATTTGGGCGTCCAAATTATCTGGGAAAGTAAGATGTAGGTGACCAATATTTAGGCCGTTCCTATACTGCTTTACATATTTGGTGCAGTAAAATGGAACGCCGATGAGTTGAAGCTCCTAGATCTTCTGTACCTCGTATATACCTCCCTCGAGATAAAGGGGGTAGAGGTTTGCTGAGCTTAGAGTGTCTTCATCGAAGAACGGTTCTTGCTATAGACTGCTCAGTTATAAAAAGCACAGGTTCTCTAATGCGATTCGTACACCAACATGAAGGGAAAAAACGATATAGCTGAGAGAACAACATTTTTGTCCTCAGAACTAGAAATTATAGTTCTTCCACCAATACTAGAGGAGGGTTCTCACAACTGTACCAGTATACGTGTAACAGCTATACTAGTATTCCTAAACGTCATATTGCTCCACGAAGGATACAAGTTTGTTTAGGTAACAATACGTCATTTGAAAATTCTTGCGAAAGCTATATATGCGAAGCAGTGTCGCATGGGTCGAGACACTATATACCCGTTTTTCGCTAAACTAAACTTCTGTATAGTTCAAGCGGCAATACTTTTTCCCCGTGCGAAGTCTTCAAGGTTGCGGCGTTTCTCTACCGTGCTTAAAAGTCGTGTACAGGAAGCAGAAAACCTCAGAGATTCCCGCCCCTCCTCTCACTCTATCTTTTGTCTCCTCATTACTTACCCTTATAAACGCGTACACTTTAGCACCCTTTTTGGTTAGCTTTCTATCCACCACGTGCTGTAAGATTTAAATATTGTCAATAGTACTCCTTCCCTCTCTAAATACCGCCTGCGTCTCCGAAAATATTCCTTTCCCCTCAACAACCTTCCGCAACCTATCTGCCAACACCATAGCGTATATCTTGTACACCGTATTCATTAGCGTAATTCATCTAAAAATTGCCCGCCTCTCTCTATCCCCTTTCACTACCCCCTTCAGCCTCTCCCTTAACTTCTGTGTGCCAAACAGCCACGCTTCGTTCTCTACCCCGTCCAGCCCCGCTGCCTTACATTATTTCAGCTTCCGAATCTGCTTCTTTATCTTCTCTTTATTCAGCTCCTCTCCGTCTACCTGCCTCGTTCTTGCAATCCCCTCATCTCTCTTCCGTATATCTGATCTCTGAAATGAATGTGTAAAAAATTTCCTACATTCGTCACTCCATATCTTCTTACTTATCCCCACCCTACGTCTCCTAAACCTATTAATTATCTTCCACATATCCCCTTCTGTCTTAACACTTTTTAACTACTCCTCCAGCACTTTTTTTTTCCTGCTCTTTCTTCTTACAAATCACCCTAAACTCCTTCCCCATTCCTACGTGATCCTCCCTTTTCGCGGTTCCTTTCTTCCACTTCCTGTACTTCTTTTTCACCTTTCTCTGCATCATTTTACATTCGCTATCCCACCACGACTTAACCATTCCTTTCTTCTTCTTCCTCAATACTTTCTTTTGCACACACTCATTTCACTTTCTCTTTTAGATCCTCCCATATCTCATCCACCGCATCCCCCTGAACGCTTACGTTGCCCACCTGATCCTGATACTTCTCTATCGTCTCTCTCGTCCATGACTCTCGTCTGATTCCACCATGACTCTCGTCTGATTCCGCTCTCCCTTCCACTGCGAATTTCTCTATCTCCTCCCACCCTTGCATATTCATGCTCACATAATCTATCACCGATACCCCTATGTTACTCCCATACGTGTATTCCCCCTCTTCGTTCCCTGTTACCATACCATTCGCCACCGCCCAGCCTCTGTCCTCCATCCAGTCTCTTAGAATCACCCCCTCTTTATTTATTATCTTGTTCTTCCATTTTCTTTTGAAGCTATCCCCTTCCCAAACCACCCGCCCAACTCTCACATTAAAGCCCCTCCCCCTCGAGCACCACCATACCCACATCTCTTCCTCCTACCTAGTCTTCCATCCTTTCTTTAACCCTTTCCCTCCCATCCTTATTGCACAGGCACAAACTTATACGTGACCCCTCCTATCGTTACCGCCCTCATTACCAGTACATCCCTCTATCTCTCTCCATGAACTTCTTTCTCTAATCCAGCCCTAACCCCTGTTATAGTTTCCCCATTAGCGCTTTCTTTTCTCTTTACTCTGACCACCTCCTGTAGCTTCCACCTATACCCCCTGGGCAACTTTGGCTCTGCTCTATCCCATTACTTTCTCTCTACCCACGTCTCTACCAGTCCAATCAAATCAGATTTTTGAATATACCTACAGAAATCCTAGTCTTTCTTCTTTACCCCTGCTATGTTCCAGTATAGCACCTTTAACACTCCGCCATCCTGCTCTACTCCCACTCCCCTATTTCCCACGAAACAAATTCCCCTGCACTTCCTCAAACACCTTTTTCTCTTTGTCCCATTCCCACATTTTCTCATCTTTTTCATTTTCCGATACCCTAAATTCGTCCCTCTCCCTTTACTCTTCTCATTCCTAGCCCTATCATTTAGCATTCTCTACACATCCCTTTCCTTCCTCGTCATATATCTTAATCGATGAAAACCTTCTTGTCCTTTACTCTATTTTTGTTACGCATTACCTCCAATTTTTCTTCGCAGCTCTCCAATTCCACCACCGCCACTTCATTTTCCTTTCTCCCATCTATCCTTACTTTCCCTACTTTGCCTTTAATCCACCCTATGCTTTGTAGTAGCGCTTCCACTCCCTACCTTTCTTTCCCGCTCCTTAGCTTCAATCCTCTTATTACTATATTATTTCTCCTATCTGCCTTCTCTCCAACCTCAATTCCATTGCCCTTATCCTTTTCCTATGCGCCCTTTCCTAGTTTTTCCCCTACCCTCCCCACTTTCTCTTTTATCATATTCTCCACCCTCTCCCAAATAAATTGCTTCTAGTCCTCCCCCCTATCAGCTGCTTCCATTCCCGATCGGCCCTCCATCTTCTCAAGTATTTTCCCCGCCCTTTCCTTCCACGCCCAAATATCTTCTTCAATCTCCTTCATTTTATCCTCTTTTTCTTTCCTCACCGACACAACCTCCCTCTGCAATCATTCTACTTTCTCCTTCAGCTCTTTTAACTCCTTTTCTCATCTCTCATCTCTTACCCTCAGGTCCTCCCTCATACTTTCCATCTGTTTTATAGCCCCCCTTATGTCCTCCCTCAACCCTCTGAACTTGCCTATCAGCACCCCGAAAGCCTTATTCTCCGTCTGCCCCTCCATTTTTAGGGGGTACGTGTTCGTACGCTTTTTTTAAAGGGACTCTCTAGCGCGCTTTTCTCCGCGCTTTTCTCCAGACTCTCTTTGCTGATACCAACTGCCGAGAGTGCACGCAAAAGCGAAAAACGATTGGATATGTTCTCAGTGGATTCTCAAAGTATGCACGCTTCAGGTACATAGAGACACAATGCGGCTCGAAAAGTGTTATATTACCATCTGCCGGATTTCTATCGCGTTGCCATACACGCAGGGGAACTGAAGTCCGTTGTAGAGAATAATCAGTGCAAAATCTAATCAAATTTCTCGTTTTTTACCACTTAACGTATCAGTGCTGTAAAGCCTGATATTATCCTCAAAGATCTAAAGACCAAGATAATTTAGGTGATTGAATTCTCGGTACCAGCCGATAGTAATATCACGGCAAAGGAGGAAGAAAACCGGGCAAAATATCAGGCTATTCTTTTCGAGCTGAGCAGGCTGTACTAAGGGTATAAACGTCCATCTTGTGGTTCTCATAATCGGCTGCCTTAAATGTATGAAAGCTTCATTTCTTAGCTAACTTAACAAAATCCCGGCTTGCCAGCATCAGGCTCAGACGATCGCAAGTCAGATGCAAAAGGCTGCTCTTCTGGGATCACTACTTCTGGTCCGACACCACGTCCACCACGTAAGGTCTTCCGCGGTTAGAGACCGCACTCTAAGGAACAGTGTTTTACGAATTATCTAACGTAAATTTCTTGTTCTTGTTTACCTTTTGTGACAGAAGGAGCAGGAGTGAATAACGTATACGTTCCAGTTGCGTCGGGATTGGTTGCTTTTAGGAATCATGATCGTAGCTTCTGTAAGGACCGTCCACTCAGCACCGCCACTAAGGCAAATTATAAAATGGAATACGCCATATTTTTTTGCTTCTATACATTCTCATCAAGAGAAGGTATAAGACTTGTGAAAAATTTGACCCCCTCCCCACCCCCCGTTTTTGTCAAATTTCTACGATTTGAGACCCCCTGAATCCGAAAAACAGGTTTTTACGAATGTGTCTGTCTGTGTTTGTGCGTGTGTCTGTAGATTTTTAGTTCGTTAGCCAGCCATTTTGGGTGGAAATTCAAAAAGTGAGCGTATTTTGAAAATTTTTGAGACCACTTTTTCAAAATTCAAAAATTGTCTGCACAGATATTCATAGTATTCAATCAGACCAACAATTTATTCTAATGACTTTTTTTTATAAAACCAAAATTTACCACATTTATAGCATTTACAAAATTTCAAAATACATGAGAAAATCAACATTTTAAGCCAAATAACGCATGATATGAAAAAGAGTCAAGAGAAGAAAAATGTTTCATTTCCGATGAACTACAAGATTTTTTAAACACCTTTTTGATTTTTTTTTAAAATTGAAAATTCAAATTTTGACAGAATAAAAAAAGAATGCAAAATAAAAAATTACATTTTGCGGTTAAAATGCTAAAATGGGTGAAAAGATGACTGATCAAAATTATGCATTTCAAAAAGATCTACAAATTTGTTATGGATAACTTTTCGATAGCACCTATATTATGTGTTTTAATCATGAAACACGATATTAACAATAAAAAATCAGCTCGCTGCGTGGGCATATTCTCATCACAACTTATGTTTTTTGATTTTCCTATTCGTCTCGTGTGTGGATTTTCAAAAAATTTACTTTTTTTAATGTTCTTAATGCAATTTTTCACGATTCAAACAAAAAGCAGAACATTGGGAAGAAAAATGACTGGTTTAGTTCAGAATAACGTACAGAAAGAATGGCCTTTTTTCTAGTTGACGTTCCCGGTGCTCGTCAATAACAGGATAATGTTTGAAAGCGCTTAAGTTGCATAAAATAGCATTAGTTAAGGATATTCCAATATTAGACAATATACAAAAAAATTTGTTATCAACAAATCATTTGTTGAAAACATGTTTTCTACGATTTTCCATAAATACACATTTTTTCAAGTTATGTTGTAAGAAATTGGAATTGAAACAATATTATGTAATAAAATTTCGTTGATTATAATTGTTTATATCATAAACAAATTTAATGAACAAATGCAGTAATCAGGAATTTTTCAACAGAAATATTAGTTTTTTTCTATGCCATTTTTTTCAGTTCGGAAATTTATGATAATTTTACTAAAATTCATAGTTTTTTTTTTTGATTAATCTTATGATTTTGTAAAGAAATCTAATAAAAAATGCATTATTTGGGCGCTTGTCGACAAAAAAATCGGTTTTTTCACTGCCAGTCTTTTCAGTTGGGAACTTCATGACAATATCAGCAAAATTCATAATTTTTATATCAATTTTAAGATTTTTTAAAAACAAATTTAATAAACAAATGCATTAATAGGCCATCAATCGACGGAACAATTCTTTTTTGTTTCAATATCAGACTTTTAATTGGGAGCTTCATAATAAATTCGGCAATATTCATGATGAGTTGACACATTTTATGATTTTTAAAAACAAAGTTAATAAACAAATGCATTATTCGGGCATCTGTGGATGGAAAAATTAGTTTTTTTTCGATTTCAGTCGTTTTAATTGGGAAGTTCGTGATGATTTCAGCAAAATTCATAATGGATTGATAAATTTTATATATTTTTAAAAACAAATTTAATAAACAAATGCATTATTCGAGCATCTGTCAATGGAAAATTTATTTTTTTCGACATCCTAATTAAAACTGTTGACAAGAAAAAGAACGAGTTTTTCTGTAAACAAATGCCTGATTAATGCATTTGTTTATCTAATTTGTTTAAAGAAATAATAAAATTTATCAACTTATTATGAATGTTGCTGAAACTCTTATTAACTTCCCATCTGAAAAGACTGGCATTGAAGAAACCGAATTTTTCTGCCGACAAATGCCCGAATAATGCATTTGTTTAAAAGATCATAAGATTAATAAAAAAAATTATGAACTTTGCTGCAAATATCATAAAGATCCGAATTAAAAAAAATGTACATAAAAAAAAAATATTTTCTGTCGAGAAATTCCTAATTACTGCATCTGTTCATAAAATGCTTCTTGCAATATAACTAGAAAATAGTATGATTCTGGAAAATCATTGAAAAAAAATGTTCAAAAAATAATTTCTTTATTGAATATTTCGTTCCTTAATTATATATAATTAAAAATTTGTCATAAGGACAACCGCAGGATTTCGGCCACAACCACGTCTCACGACCGTGAGATAGGTGGTTACAGTCTGTAAAGGAATCAATAAGACGATCCAGCAAAAGCCTCGTGCATCCTAAGAATACGGAGCGACCCAAGGACAACTGCCTTCTGCATTTTTCCCGCAAGTGTTTTAGCATATTGTTGACACGCAGGGATGCTTTTTAGGCCATTAGCAAGTGAAAGCTTGGCACCTCCAAGAGCGCCGATGATAAGGACGATTAGTTTTACAGAATATTCCGGGTACAATCGTTGCTTCTCCTTTATAAGGTCTCGATACCTCTTTTTCTTTTCATTCTCCTTGGTTATGATGTTTTTGTCAGCTGGTACCGAAATTTCGATAACGAACATGGTTCGCTTCCCGAAGTCAAGAAGAACCATGTCAGGCCTCGAATGAGCAACAGAAACAATTGTCGAGAATATAAAGTTCCAGTATATGCGGCACTTCCCATTCTCGACAATTGACTCAATTTCCCTAGGAGCATTTAGAGGAGCGATATTAAGGTGAATGCCGTAGGAGTGACAGAGATGGTAATAAAGTACTCTTAGTGCCGCATTGTGTCTTTGAATGTAGGTCGTTCCCGCGTGTGTTGGACAACTAGATAGTATGTGAGCTAAATGCTCGGGGTGTGCATGGCACGCCCTGCAGCTATCATCGGGAATGTCTTGGCTCAAAATGTGGCGAAGATATGTGAAGGTGGAAATGACACCGTCTTGGCATACCAAAAAGAAAACCTCCGTACCAGACTTCAATCCGGGCGATTCAAGGAAAGCAAACGTTAGGTCACACGACATTGACTGATCCTCCACATTTCTGTGGAAGATACTGCGCATCCTCTTATCGAGGAGCTGTTCACGAAAGTTTTTCTCTTGTGCTTTCTTAATCCGGGCTTTCAGGAGTGAGTACTCGAGATAGATAAGATTTGATGCATTTTGCTCACCCCTAATACTGAAGTTATGTCCGAGTGTTTCAGCAACCTCCTCTGCTGCTTTGTACAGAAACGCACCTTTGCCCACTTCTTCGTGATTCCTGACCATTTTAAGAAGAGGGTCTCTTCCATTTGCGACTCTACGTGCCGTACCCAGAATAATCCTGTTGTGAAGGCATTCCAGACTCAATATTCCGCGACCACCTTTACGGCGTGAGATGTACAGTCGCGGAACGGAAGACTTAAGATGCATGCTTTTGTTCATGTGCATAAACTTTCTTGTCCCGATATCAAGGGATCTGATCTCGTTCTTCGTCCATGGAACTACTCCAAATGAATAGAGTAGTACCGGGACGGCAAGCATGTTCGTTGCAGATACTTTGTTCCACGTCGACAGTTCGGAAGACCAAATATGTCGGATGAAACATTTGTATCTGCTTCGGAGAGTATCCTTTATAGATGTCACATCCTGAATGCGGCTCTGTGGCACGCCCAGGTATGTATAAGTCTCTCCAGCGCAAAGGTGTTGTATAGCGCTTCTATCAACGAGCTCAGGATCTTCAGGGATGCCATTAAGTTTTCCTCGCTTCAAATAAACATTGGCGCATTTGTCTAACCCAAATTCCATTCCAATTTCCTTAGTATATCGTTCGAAAAACCCCAGAGCTAGATGCAGTTGCTCTCTGTTTTTAGCATAGATCTTAAGATCGTCCATGTAAAATACATGAGTGACCTTGTACTTTCGATCTGTAGATTTGCCGCACAAGTACCCGTCGGAATGGCGAAGTGCTAGAGATAGTAACAATAATGTAAGGCAAAAGAGGAGTGGGCTCATGGTGTCGCCCTGAAAGACACCTCTCTGGAAGGTGACCTTGCTAGTTGTCACACGATTTTTTCCAGATCAGATAGTAAATCTGGTTTTCCAAAGCGGCATCAATCTCTCGATGCACCCAACTATTTGCGGATGAACCTTCAAGATTTCCAAAAGACAGATGATAAGTCTATGGGAGGTCAAATCGAAAGCTTTCCGATAATCAATCCAGGCCATCGATAGGTCACACTGGTAGAATGCTGCATCTTTCCAGACACATCTATCGACGAGCAGGTTCTCCCGATATCCGGCTACGCCTTTCTTTGAGCCTCGTTGTTCATACATTTCTTGCCACACAGGTTCAGTTGCCGGAATAACTTATCGTTTAGGATAGCTGTGAATATCTTATAAAGTATGTTCAGACAAGTTATCGACCTGTAATTCTTCGGGTCAGCTAAGTTGTCTATTTTCGGCAGCTTTATTGTGCGCCCTTCCACCAACCACTCTGAAATCGGCTCTTCCGACTTAAAATATGAGGTGAAAATACGGGGGAAATGCTGATGGGTTGAAGAAAACTTCTTCCACAGGAATGTTTTGATACAATCTGGTCCCGGTGCGGAATAGTTCTTCATCCCTCTTAATACTTTTTTCACCTCCTCTTTAGTTATGGGCGGGCATTCTTTATCAGGTGTTATGAGAACAACACATAACTCCTTGAAGCTATTTATATTTTCTAAGTCTTCTTCCAGTCTATGCTGAACTTCGTAGACTTCTCTCCAAAATACTTCGACCTCCTCTGGTTTGGGTGGGTGTTTGACAGGAACTGGAGGATCTTGGAAGAGTCGATATGGGTCAGAGAGAAACTGTTGATTTTCTCTGACCCACCTCTCCCTCCGCTCTAGACTTCTCTTAGCGTCAGATAGTATCCGTATTCTCTCAACAATATGCTGCCTGATGGTCAGCAGCTTTTACTTTTTAAGTGTGATAATGGGTCCGGAGTTCGCACGCGAACTTTCGAACCTTGGCGGTAAAATTCCTGCCAGATGTGATATAGCCAATCACACACTGAATGCGGGACGCGTACTGTCTTGCCCAGACTATCTTTATTGCAAGTTGATCCATTGGTCTTGTGGTCTTATGATCAACCGTTGGTTTTGTTTTACGGTTCGCATCGGCCAAAGCTCTCGCTGCATTATACACACAATAATTGATATCCCAGAGGTCGGATTCTCCGCAAAAATGTCCACGAAGCTCGTGATCCATTTCAGCCAGATCTTTAGGCTTGAAAGAAACCTTGGTGTTGATGTTTCTCCGGGTCGTAAAGCATCGCTCTTCATCTATTGGATGCCTACACGCGGTTAGTCTTAGTGTCCCCTCTCTTTCTCTGTTGCCGGCTTGTTCTAGCTGTGGTAGAGTAGGCGTTCCGCTTACATAGCCCCTTTTACGGAGTAGTTCAGCATGGTTTCACAGACGTTGCTGCGAAAAGTGCGATAGCTCCGGGTGTTTCTCGCACCACAGAGCATGCAGCCGTGCCATGTAACCCCGTTCAGGGGTTACACTCGCATCGTAGCACTCTAGTAAGTCGTGATTCAGTCGCTCCGTCCACCCAAAGGTCGCGAGATCCCGCCGATCCATCGCACTGAATCCATTTTCATTGGCTCCCCCAGCTCTAGATTGGTCGTCATTGTTGGCCGACCCATTGTCGGGAGCCCTGCGCGTTCTGTTGTTTTGACCCGCACTTACTACAACTATGTTTGGTGTCGTCATTGTTGTTCCCACGAGAAGCTAGGGAAAGGGGTTCGTCCATCCTTGTAGAGCCACGCATGCAAGGATAAGGCTGCGTACTCTGAGAGGTCGCCCGGTGTCCCAGAGTCACCATTCTAGACACCTCACGCAGGTGCCATTCAGCTTTCGGCACGGTTTTCACATCTCCGCTTGGGGTTAAGTCCTTCGAGACCACCCCTGGACAATTGTCCGCGACTGCCTATTTATTTTTGTAACAATATTCAGCAGAAACCCTTGGTACAGGGACCCTCTATCCGCAACCCGAGGACGCGTTTGGTGGCTTTGTCATAGGCCCTCCGGTTTGACTCTAGAGGAATCAAAACTGAAACGAACTTTACATATATATATATATGTAATATTGGAACATCTTCAGCTAATATTACTTCATGAAACTTAGGCGACGTCAACACTTGTCTTGTTATTGACAAGCACTGTGAACGTCCAAATAGATAAAATGGCCATTTTTTCGTCATATTTCTTTGTTTATTTATAAAAAATTGAAAACCTAATTAAAAAATCATGCTCGACAGTTCTCTTAGAAATCTTAACAGCTTTTTCAAATTTTTTTGTTCAAATCGCTTAATATTTGTGGGCTGTACGTTTTTTTGAACCTAAAATGGAATGTTTTGCCCACTGTGGGCTAGGAATGTGAGAATGGGATCATATGAATTCCTATCTAACACAACGCTGCTGAAGGTTGTTTGAAATTCTCAGCATAAAACACTAACCAGGTATGACTCTTGATTGAAACTAACCGCCTCCCACCCTCGCCCTCAAACCCTCGTTAATCGAAGTTCTGTTGATCACTAAGGTAGGGATTTAATTTAGAAGTTGAAAAAAGGTAAGGCTGGTGTTTCGACCGCATGTGCTACGTATAAATTGTAAAAATAAAATTGGAAATGAGTAAATTCAGTTTTTGGAAAACCGGCAGATGTTGCAGTAAAATATTTAATAACAAAGTTTTTTAAGCAATGCGCATTTTTTTAAAGAGTCATTGAAACTACGTCTGTTTTAATATCAATGCATGTTATGAATTGTAATAATATACATTTATGGAAATGATATAAAAGTTGAGATACAAATTCGAGTGCGAAGCACGAGATAAGTGATGAGAATGTATTCGTTAAAGCCGAAGGAGCTTTAACAAAAAAAGTTACTATCACTAAATTATTGTTCTCGATGTTTTGACTTTAAGTTTTAAAAAATCTGTGCACAAGTGTAAGCAATATACAAAGACCGAGCGCGGAGCGCGAGGTAAATACTTTATCGAGTGTGGAACACGAGGTAAATATATTATCGAGCGCGAAGCGCGAGAACCAACAGTCGCGCCCCCTACGCGCGCTCAAACTCGCGCGCACAGCGCCCTATGAGAATGTTCCCGGTAAGCATGCAGATTTTTTTTGCTAATTTTATGCTAAAAAAAATTTTTTTGCTCTTTTAACTTCGGAGAAAATGGTGGCGGCGCTAGCAGGACGTCCACTCAGCGTCGCCACCTACAAAAACTCACTAAAAATGATTATAATGCGATAAACCATAAGTGGAGATTTTTTTGCTTTTTTTTTGCTCTATGATGACATTTATTATGTTTCCCAAAAGACCACCCCTAAGTCTTACACAACTATCCCCACACTTGAAAATTTCGCGCTTTTTAGAATTTCCCCAAAACTACCCTTCCACGTAAACGTATACAGCAGAACATGTATATGCATGAAAAAAGCATTAAAAATAATCTACTTAGAAGAAACTATTAGTTAATATTTTTTTCTCATTTTTTGCTCTCCGATAATATATAATACGTTGCCTAAAAACTACCCCTAAGACATACATACCCTCCCCTCATCATCAAAAACGTTTTAAAAGTTGGACAACTGCCTTGAAGAATGCAAAAATGATTTAGAACTCCTAATTGATTATATAGCACTTCAAAAATTTCCATCTCTTCATAATTTTCTCGAAAAACTACCCTTCCACGTGAATCTATGCAGCGGAACATATATATGTATGAAAAAAGCATTAAAAATAGTCCAATTTAGAAGAAACTTTTAGTTGATATTTTTTTGCTCTTTTTTTCTCTGTGATAATATATAATACGTTACCCAAAAACTACCCCTAAGTCATGCATACTCACCCAGCGTCATCAAAAACGTTTAAAAAGTTGAAAAACCACCCTGAACAACGTAAACATGATTTAGACTTAGGAGTTGTTTTTGGGTAACGCATTATATATTATCGAAGAACAAAAAAAGAGCAAAAAAAATCGACTAACAGTGTTTTCTAAGTATACGCTCAAGTGGAAGGGTAGTTTTTGGGGATAATTTAATAGAAGCGAAAATTTTCAAGTGGCATATAATTAATTTGTTATTCTAAATCGTGTTCACATCGTTCAAGGTAGTTTTCCATCTTTTAAACCATTTCTGATCACGAGGGATAGGTAGGTATGACTTAGAGGTAGTTTTTCGGGAACGTGTTTTATATTAACAAAAAGCAAAAAAAGAGGGAAAAAATATCAGCTAACAGTTTCTTTAAGTTTGCTGATTTTTAATGCTTTTTTCATACACATATACGTTATGTTGCATACGTTCACGTGGAAGGGTAGTTTTGGGAATATTATAATAAAAGGCAAATTTGCAAATTTCATTTTATTAATTTTGAGTCCTAAATCATTTTTATATTGTTGAAGGTGGTTTTTTAACTTTTAAAACGATTTTGATCACGAGGGGCGAGTATTTATGACTTAGAAGTCGTTTTTGGGGAACGTATTATATATTATCAGAGAGTAAAAAAAGAGCAAAAAAATATGAACTAACAGTTCCTTCTAAGTTGGACTATTTTTAATGCTTTTTTCATAGATATATATATGTTCTTCTGCATAGATTCACGCGGCAGGGTAGTTTTTCGGGAAAATTATGAGTAGGGGGAAATTTTGAAGTGTCATGTGATTAATTTGAAGCCCTAAAACATGTTTACATTGTTGAAGATAGTTTTCCCATTTTGAAAACGTTTTTGATCACAAGGGGTAGTTGTGTGAGACTTAGGGGTAGTTTTTTAAGAAACGTAATATATGTCATCATAGAGCAAGAAAAATAAAAAAAAATCTCCACTCATCGTTTATGGCATTATAATAATTTTTAGTGAGTTTTCGTAGGTGGCGGCACTGAGTGGACTTCCTGTTAGCGCCGCCACCCTTTTCTCCGAAGTTTAAAGAGCAAAAAAATTTTGTTTAGCATAAAATTAGCAAAAAAAATATGGCGTATTTCATTTTATAATTTGCCTTGGTAGCGGCGCTGAGTGGACGAACCTGCTTCTGTAGCCTACAACTTCTCTCAATTTTACAATAGATGGTGAGTACTTAAACGAAAAAATAAAAAGTAATCATGGAAGCTCATGTGTTTCTATGGATTTTAATATCTTTTCGAATTATGATCTCATTTACACATTCTAACCATTCTTTCATTGGCCTGACTCCAGGTACGCTGCCATTTACATTACATCGTTATACACAAGGACGCCTATAAAAGATCGACGGCTCTAATCCTTCCAAGAAATGCTCGCCCATGCCGTTTCACAGCCGTATTGCAGCGTGTGGCAGTATGAACAATCGGACGCCACCAGTTTACAATAAACTGTTTACGTTTCTACGGACTGATTAGTCTCAAGGCCAGTTCCAGGCAAATCCCAAAACTGTTCTTATATAGGCGTACTTCTCTACTTGATAACATATTTAACAAATTTCCTTCTTATTTGTTAAACAGCGTCTTATCTACACCATATTCTTTGAGGATTTTCTCATTACTGATTTGTCTATTAGCGTTTTACCGCACACATTGCGCCGGTATTGCATATCAACTGCGTCAATTTTACTCTTATCCCTTTCTTGGTATGTCCAGGTCTTGCCACCGTCCGTCACAGTGGTTGCAAGTATAGAATCATGTATTGCAGTTTTAGATTTATTTTTTATATTTGTACTTCTGTCAATGTCTCCTACTCTACCGATAACCTTTCTACTCTCGGTTATACGCCGGACTAACTCTCCATCAATATTTGGGTCATTTGTAAATAAACCTCGAAATAAACTACCAAGCTACACATAATTATCAACTTGTTCTATCCTTTCGTCATCTAAGACAATGTTGCATACTCATTTTTTCACCCTTTCCACGGTCCCGAAATCTTAACCTTCTTCATCGAGGAGGGCCATTCTTAGATACTTCTACATGAACATAGTAAATAGCCATGAGGACATAACGCATCCTTGCCGAACACCTTACATAATATCGAACCAATCACTTGTCAGTCGCCCATGTGCCCTCACACACGCTTCTCTACCATGTATTGTTTTTATTGCGTTGAGGAGCCATCCTTTAACTCCATACGTATCAAAAGCTTTTTCCAGATCAACAAATGAACATAAAATTGGTTTGTTTACTCTCAAACTGTCTTGTGTGATTTGTGTATTTGAATATATTTCGCGTACGAAATTTAGCAAACTGATACCTCTATGATTATTGCGGTTGCTTTCAACTCCTTTTCCCTTGTGTATTGGGACGATGATCGTCTTTTTCCATTCATCTGAAACTTCCCTTATCTCGATACATATACACTTCTAAAAAATTCTTTCGGAAACTTCCACTACATGTATTAGAAGTTTATTTCAGAAACGTTAGGTAACGCTAGAATACATAATTTTGTAGTTTCCAAATGCTTGAATTGGTATGGTACCTCACATGTATTGAAATGTTATAATACAAGTCCAGTAGCCAGTTATACTTCTGTATCACGATTGCGGCTGGTTATCTCGACACGTGTTGAAGGGAAAAATGAAAAAAAAATCATTTCTCAGGTCACTTGTTCTAGGAAAAAAAGAAATCATCTAACAGAGCGAAAACTTTTGTTAATATGTAGTACAGAACACGCGTTTTCATGAAATTCAAGGAATTCGTGGAATTAAAGGAATTCATAGAACACACGGAATTTATCGAATTTAAGGAATTCAAGAAATTTACAGAATTCAGCTAATTCAAGATATTCAGGCAATTTTTGGAATTCACAAGATTCGCAGAATTCAAGGGACTCACCAAATTCATGGAGTTCGCCAAATTCATGAAAATGCATGGAATTGAATGAAATCACGGAAATCACGGAATTCACGGAATGCGTGGGGACTTCCACAAATTCCTCGAATTCCATAAATTCTGTGAATTCCTTGGATTTCGTGAATTTTGTTAATTCCGTAAATTCCGTGAATTCCTTGAATACCTTGAATTTCGTGAATGCCATTAATTTCGTGAATCCTTTGAATTCCATTTATTTTGTGAACTCTGTGAATTTCGTGATTACAGTAAATTTGGCGATTTTAATGAATTACGTGAACCCGCGAATTGCATGAATTATATCTATTCTTTTAATTGCATGAACACCAAAAATCCATTGAATTTCTTTAATTTCTTGCATTCCATGAATTCCTTCAATTTCATACGATCCCACAGATTCCTTCAATTCCATAGTTTCCGCGAATTCCACGAATTCCGTAAATTTAATGAAATTCGCGAATTCAATTAATGCCGTTAATTAAACGAAATCATTAAATTCACGGAATTAATGAAATTCATCGAATTCGCGGAAATTATGAAATTATGAAAATCCGTAGAATTGGCGGAGTTTAAGGAATTAATGAAATTAAAGGGATACAAGGAATTCACTACATTTTTGGTATTCACGGAATTGAAATAATTGACATAATTTACGAAATTCATGGAATTCGCGTAATTGACTGTAAACACGGAATTTATAGAGTTCACGGAATTAATGGAATTCAAGGAACTCAAGGACGCTTAATTCATGAAATTCACGGAATTTATGGAATTCACTGAAATTATGGAATTCACTGGATTTGCGGAATTCGCGATATTTGAGGAATTTATGGAATTGAAGGAATTCACGAAATTTATGAATTCGCGAAATTTATGCAATTTAAAGAATTTACGGAATTCATGAAATGCACAGAAGTCACTGGATTCATGGAATTTTGAACGAATTCAGGGAATTGAAAGAATTGATCAAATTCACGGAATTTATGAAATTCGCGGGATTCGTCGAATTAATTCAATTCTCGAAATTAAATGTGATCACGGAATTCACAGAGTTCACGGAATAGATGGAATTCAAGGAATTCGCAAAATTGATGGAATTAACGGAATTCTCAGAATTAAACGAATTCACAATATTCAAGGATTTCACGGAAACCAACAAAAATTCACGAAATTCAAGAAAATCCCAGAATTGAGGAAATTCAAGGAATTCGCAGAATTTATGGAATTCATGGAATTCGTATCCGCATGCATTCCGTAAATTCCGTGATTTCAACTGATTTCATAAAATTGCTAAATACTGGAAATTACTTGAATTTCTCAAGTTCCGTGAATTTCAAGAATTTTACAAATTCCATTAATTTGATGAATCCCTTGAATTCCGTAAATTTTTTTAATTCTGTGAATTCCCTAAATATTGTGACTTCCACGAATCTGGTCAATTCTGCGAATTTCTAGAATTCTATTAATTCAGTGAATGCCATGAATTCCGCGTTTTCCTTGAATTGCGTGAATTCTTTGGATTCCGTGAATCCCATGAATTCTGTGCATTTCTTGAATTCTTTTAATTCCGGAAATTCCATGAATTCCATAAGCGTTCCGGAGCGTTATATGAATTCCGTAAATTCAGCGAATTCCTCAACTTCCATGAATTTTTTGAATTTCATAAATACGCGCGTTATATACTATGTATTAACAAAAATTTTGGCTCTGTTAGAAAATTTCTTTTTTTTTTTCCTGGAACGAGTGTCCTGAGAAATGATTCTTTCTTTTCATTTTTCGCTTCAACGGGTGTCGAGATATCGAGCCGGAACTATGATACAGGAGTTTTACGGGCTATTGGACTTGTCTTGTAAAATTCCAATACATGTGAGGTACCATACCAATTCAAGCATTTGGAAACTACAACATTATGTATTCTAGCGTCACCTTACGCTTCTGAAATAAACTTCTAATACATGTAGTGGAAGTTTTTGAAAGAAGGGGAGATGAAGGCAACTGCAATAATTACAGAGGTATCAGCTTGTTAAGTGTCGTAAGCGAAATATATTAAAAAATACTTACTTGCAGAGTAATGACAATGACAGAACTAAAAGATCTGGGAGGTCCAATGTGGATTTATGCCCGGAATATCATGTGCGCATCAGATAATTAGCTGGAGACAAATCACAGAAAACAGTTTATGAGTAAACAAAAAAGTTTTATGTGCATTTGTTGATCTGAAAAAAGCGTTTGATACGTGCGGATTTAATGGATGACTCCTAAACGCAATAAAAACAATATATGCAGGTATCAAAGCGTATGTGAGCATATAGTGTTTGAAGGAAAGGGTGAGAAAACAGTATGCCACATTCTCTTAGATGATTAAAGGATAGAACAAGTTGATAAGTATGTCTAGCTGGGTAGTTTATTTCGAGGTTTATTTACTAATGACGCAAATATTGATGGAGAGTTAGCCCAGCGTATAAGCAAAAGTAAAAAGGTTATCGTCAGGGTAGGAGACATTGCCAGGATTCAAAATATAAAAAATAAAGCTAAAACTGCGATACATAATTCTATACTTGCAACCACTGTGAAGGACGATGGCAAGGCCTGGACATACCAAGAAAGGTATAGGAGTAAAATTAACGCGGATGGCATATAATACCTGCGCAATGTGTGTGGTAAAACGGTAATGGACAAAGTCAGTAATGAGAAAATAGTCCAAGAATATTGTATAGAGAAGACGCTGTTCAACAAATAAGAAAGAAATATGTCAAGATGGTTTTAGCATGTTAACTGAATGAAATATTAACGACTGATGAAACAAGTATATCGATGTAATGTAAATGGCAACGTGCCCAGATGCAGCCCAAGAAAAGAATGGTTGGAATGTGTAAATGAGACCCTAATTCAAAAAGATATAAAAATCCATAGAAACACAAGAACTTTTATGAGGAAATGCGTGTAAAGCTGTCCGAGCATGTTTTTCTCAAATCAAGAAAAAATTTGGCTTAGGGTGAAGATAATAGTTTTTTTGTTTGTTGGAAAACACAGGTCAACATGCTTTTTTTGTTGGAAAGTGGAGGGTCATTTCCGAAGTAATTTTTTACGCAGAATCCGAATCCGCGTTAAGAATTGGGTCATCACGTTAGGATTTTCAAATATTTGAGGTTATGTATCCCAAAAATGGCGTTTTTGGCTACTTTTGAGGTTATGTACAGAAGACACCAAATTTTGTGGGATTTTTCTTTAGTTGTATCATATAGTGCTGCTCTTTCTCTTCAATTTGAAAATCGCATAGTTAAATTACCATTTTTCCTTACCAAGTTACGCCAATTTGAAATTACCAGAAATGTCCCATTATGTCTTGAGCATTTGCTTTAAATACCACAGGCCAACATAATTTTGTTGTTGGAAAGTGGAGGGTCATTTCCGAAGTAATTTTTTACTTATAAACCGAATCCGGGGTCAGAATTGGCCTATCACGTCAGGATTTTAAGATATTTGAGGTTATGTACCCAAAAAATGACGTTTTTTTCTACTTTTGAGGTTATGTATAGAAGACACAAAATTGTTGGGATTTCAACAACCGCGAACACCCTCAAGTTCAAATTTTCAAGAGAAAATACCCAGTATAAAATGTCTTCCTCAAAGTATTTAAAGGAAATGCTCAAGACATAATGGGACATATCGCGTAATTTCAAATTGGCATAACTTGGCAAAGAAAAATGGTAATGGAACTATTCGGCTCTCAAATTAAAGATAAAGAGCAGTACTATATTATACAACTAAAGAAAAAATCCCAAAAAATGTTGTGTCTTCTGTACACAACCTTAAAAGTAGTCAAAAACGCCATTTTTTGGGTACATAACCTCAAATATCTTAAAATCCTGACGTGATGGGCCAATTCTGACCCCGCATTCGGATTCTACGTAAAAAATTACTTCGGAAATGACCCTCCACTTTCAGACAACTGACATGACCCCATTATTTGCAGGCCTGTGAAATTGCAAACGGCCATATAACTTTTGCAGTAGTATAAGTTTTATTGGCGATTTTGCACTCAAAAGAAGGGTAGCTACGGCCAGCATATAGGGATGGAAAATACCTCAGTATTTTAGTAAGACAGTTCTTATATTTTAATAAGATAAGACATCACATTTATATAATTGATTATTACTTATTCTTAATTGTTGTTTTTGATCATTCGGATATCATGACAGGCTCATATTTGAAACATCGTAGTAACAAAAGTAACAATAACTTTAAAATTTAGCCTCGTCAAATCGCTTCGTTTATCGATCAATTGAAGATTTTAATAGATTGTTGCCAAACAAAATTTGTTTACAGCCAAAACAAAGGTGATGCCCCTGTTCTGCATTCCAAACAATAATTTCCTTACAACTAAAAATGTATATACAAACATGTCAATACTAATATTTACAAATAAAAGTAAATAATTCAACAAGGTTCGCAGAAATACGGATAGGGAGTACGAGGATCTGGTCACAGCTATCTAAAGTATACTTGCTGCCAGTATCCTTTTTTTTCAGTGTGTGAAAAGTCGCGACAGGGGACTGACTCATGTACCAGGGGACTGCCTTTGTGATGTGAAAACTAAATGTTCTTACTGAGAAACCATTTTTATAGTTTTTCATGCTCGAAAAGTCTCTAGTAATAAGAAACATTTGAAAATTAACATTCCTAACTTAAAGATACAACGGTTCGTGCCGCGTACATTTTAGTCTCTTGACAATACAAGCTCTTTAAACTAATTATAAAGCTTCATAATATCAGTGACATTTTATTAACAGCGATATTAATTGCGTAATATACCTTACCTTAAACTATTTCTCAAAAAGATTTATAGGTCACTTAAATTTATAAAATACTCTATCCCCTGTCATCAACAAATAGAATTAGGTATCGGCTCAACAATTTGTTGAGCGATTATTGTCGGAGACATTCTTGTTATCAAACCTAAACTTTGGCTCTTGTTATCACAGAGTATCCTGAAGGTGACAGTCAATTTACATTCTTCTTTTTCAATCTTATATACGAGACCCACGTAGCGATATTTGACTTTGTAGGCAGGAAACTTCACCAGTACATAATCACCGAAGCTGTATTGCTGTTTATAAGGTACATAACTATTCGTAGATCCCAGTTCATTTTCATATTCACTATCTATATGAACATCTTTGACTGTGAGTTTGGTGTTCTCTTAATATGTCAAGCTTTCTATTCTAAAATGTTCGCACGTATGAGAATCGCAGAAACCACTCAAACTTCTTATTGTCAGTATTGCTAAACCAACATTTCCAGGCACCTAATGCACTTTGAGGCTGCCATTGAAAGTCTTTACGTTAAATACTTCCTTTTCAATCTCATCCGTTATTGTTTGAATGGCTTCATGGCCAATAGTGCTGATAATAATTCCAAAACACTTTTCCTTAATGGGTTTCACGAATTTTACCAGGCTATCGACGTCACCTCCTGTAGCAACAACAGAATCGGCTATTCTTTTACAATTTTTTCCGATACTTTTCGGTGCACCCTTGCCGTTTCCACTTTCTGAGAAGTTCTAAAAACATTTTTTTTATATTTGGAAGCTGTTTTGGTAGCTTTGTAGCCACGATATGCAACATGGTTTTGTTGCGATGTTGATTTACGGATACATCGCTTAAGAAGTGAAGGCACGTGATATATCAGGGGCAATGCTTTCAAAATGGGTGGCACGTTTGCCCAAATAGCAGGTGGTGAATGAGATGTGTTCGAGGATGCTGTGCCACACGACTTAGTCGTATTTTTTTAATTGAGTGCAACAATGTGAAGACTAATTTGGAACCGAGAACCTTTAAAATGAACGCGTTGAATTTATTGTCCGTATTTGCCGGCATAATGTTCAGAAAAATGCATGTGTATTAAAGCATCCTCATTGTTAACGTTTTTCTTTAGATTATTTATTGCATTAAACTGGAGTACAATTTTTTTCATGGTAAAAAAAATATCTAAATCGTCTTGCATTTTTTTCTGTGAGTTGACGTTGCTGCACGATTAACGTATTTTTCAGATATTTTTTTTAATGTCGTGATGTTTTAGTTTTAGGGTCTATAAACTCTTATTTTTCAGCCATCCACTTTTGAAAATGTAAGGGTTTGTTGTCGTCAAATTCTTTGAAAGCAAGAGTTTTGTTGATACACTTTAGAAACTGTCTAGATAAGCCGTGTTCACTGTGCTGATCGCAGCACATATCATTCAGCATCTTCTGATGGCTATTAATAGGTATTGCTCTCATTCTTTGTAAGATTTCCTCCCTGATTAATTGAGTTTGCATTTTCATCAGAGAAGGTATTAGATTTGTGTAAAATTTGCCCCCCCCCCCCAATTTTTGTCAAATGTCCACTTTTTGATACCCCCTGAATCCGAAAAACAGGTTTTTACGAATGTGTCTGTCTGTCTGTGTTATGCGTGTGTCTGTAGATTTTTAGTTTGTCAGCATGATAACTTTCGAAAGATTTGACAGATTGAATTGGCCTTTGGTACACTCGTTTAGTGTCCTGAACTAAAGGTCAAGTTCGTTAGCCAGCCATTTTGAATGAAATTTCAAGAAGTGGGCACATTTTGAATATTTTTGAGACCACTTTTTTCAAAATTCAAAAATTCTCTGTACGGTTCTTTATAGTATTTAACAAGTCAAACAATTTATTCTTATGAATTTTTTTCAAAAAATCAAAAATTACCAGAGTTATAGCATTTACAACATTCCAAAAAACACACTTAAATGAACATTTTATGCCAACAAACGCGCGATATGAAAAAAAGTCAAGAGAAGAAAAATGTTGCTTTTTGAATGCCCTACGATATTATCATAACAACTTTTTGAATTCTGTTGAAAAATCCAAAATTCAAATTTTGACAGCATACAAAATAATGAAACATCCAACAATTACATTTTTCGGCAAAATTGTGCAAAATACGGTAAAAGATAAATACACAAAAATTGTGCATTCGAAAAAGATCGACAATGCCCGCTGCGTGGGCACTTTCTTACCACAACTTTGTCTTTTAATTTCTTTTTCGTTTTGTGTGTTGGGTGTCAAATAATTGAACTTTTCATGTTTTTAATGCTATTTTTAATGATTACACTAAAAGCAGAACTATCAAAAAATTATTCGTGGCAAATAAATCATTTTTACGTTCTCATCAGAGAAGGTATTACATTTGTATAAAATTCGACCTCCCTAGTTTTTGTCAAAAGGTCCACGTTTTGAGACCCCCTGAATCCGAAAAACAGGTTTTTACGAATGTGTCTATCTGTATGTCTATCTTTCTGTTGTTAAGTCTGTCTTTATGTCTGTCTAGCGGTGAGTACGATAACTTTTGAAAAAAATTAATCTATTAGATTGGCTTTTGGTACACTCTTTTAGAGTCCTAAGCTAAATGCTAAGTTCATTAGTCAGACATTTTGGATAAAAAAACGAAAGTGAGCCCATTTTGAAAATTTTTGAGTACACATTTTTTCATGATTAAAAAATTCTGTGTACACTTGTTCATAGTACTTGAAAAGAAAAACATTACTTTTCGATAGCCCTACAAGATTATCTTATACAATTTTTGAATTTTTTCGAAAAATTCAAACTTTGAGCGCATGCAAACTAATTAATAATCAAAAAATGCATTTTGCAGTCAAACTATGCAAGCTAGGAAAAATAATGATAACACGAACATTGGGACCCAAAAAATATTTACAAATTTGTTATTAATCACGTTTTATAGGACACGTAGTTTTTGTTTTATTCATAAGAAAAACATTGAAAATACAAAAATTGAATTTTACGACACACGACAGAATGTGCCGGATGACCGCCTTTACACACTTTTTTATCCAATAAAAGATAGTGTTAATTTACCATGTCGCAAAACAAGTTTTTTCAGTGGGGTAAGAGCCGGCAGTAAGAAAATCTAAAACCACCCCTAGTGTAACAAAATTAGAAAATCGTCCAAATGAACGCCATTATACAGTTTTTTTCGAGTTACAAATACTTTTAATTTACCTTGTTATAGAAAGTTTTTTCAGGGGGGTAAGAGCCGCCGGAAAGAATATTCAAAACCACCCCTAGTGTATCTAAATCCTAGTATATCAAAAAACCTCAAAAATAAAAATGTATAAAGACGTTAATTTTGACGATTTTCTGATTTTGATACACTAGGGGTGGTTTTAAATATTCTTTCCGGCGGCTCTTACCCCCCTGAAAAACTTGTTCTATAACAAGGTAAATTAAAAGTATTTTTAACTCAAAAAACTGTATAAAGGCGGTCATTTCGACGATTTTCTGATTTTGATACACTAGGGGTGGTTTAAAATATTCTTTCCGGCATGTCTGACCCCCTGAAAAAATTTATTCTATAACAAGGTAAATTAAAAATATTTTCAAGTCGAAGAAAACTGTATAAAGGCGATTTTATAATGAATGGAAAATTCGGAATATAAACTATCTTATGTGTTTTAGGTAGGTGGTAACGTGTCCGGCTTGTGCGTCTTCAATTTCCATGACATTTTATACAAAGTTTAAGCTTCGAGTGTTCGAAACCTGTCGCCCTAATCAGGTTTATTTTATTCTTTCACCTAATGAATTTTACATTTGCGTGCACGGAGAAACTCTTGGTCGTAAAATTTGACCTCATAATATTGATATTTACACAAGTTCGATGGTAATCTAGGATATACTGATATAGCCGAGAAAACAGTATTATTGCCGCAGCCATAGGAAGAAATACATGTTTCATTTCATTCATAAATATACTACAAACATAATAATTGCCATTTATAGTTAGAAAAATAGATATTTTTGATAGCAGATTCAAGTCGAAAAAAGTGATATACAAAAATTAAATGATAAAATCGCAGTTGCAATACTTAGCAGTTAAAATAACATAAGTTGCAAAACAGGTAAGAAAAATTACCATTTCCAATGGGAGGGTACAATGGGGATGATAAAATTCCTAAACCTTATAATTTGTTTTATCACAGAGAAATATCTCCGTTCTGCTGCCCCGGAGACCCGTGTTCAATTCCCGCCAGGGCTGATATCTTCTAACAAGGTTTTTTCTCTTTCATCTTAGCATAAAATGTAAATATCTAATTGTATGTTTAAATGTATAAAATTTATAGTACGTGAATTGAATGCGAATTTATTTTTATTTTTCTCTTTCGAACATGAGAGTTTTTCCTATTTTCTATGGGAGAAATTGGAAATGCGTAGAATGAACATAGACAGAATGTCTTTTCTATGCTGCTTTGCAAACTTTACAGTCTGTCCTAGGGATTATAGTAAGTTTCTTTTGTATAAGTGCAATTATTTAATCATTTATTTTATATTCCAATAAACATAGTAACTTCAGAGTGTAATATTCACAATAGTAATTTTTGTAATAGTGACTCTATATCCTGGCTTGCTATTGTCGTATTGTAAAAATAAAT
>NC_046665.1:59393544-59434592 GCF_010883055.1 Belonocnema kinseyi
AAAAAGAAAATATTTGAGCGTCACATTATTCTGTGAGTTGAGCATAGACTGCCTGTGCGATTTAAAATTAATTCGGTCAACAGAATAATTTATATTAATTATAATCATAAACAAATTGGGTTTCATACTATCTTGAAATTAAATTCCTAATACTATGCGAATAGCCCATTTAATGCTAACTGGAACCATTTTTCTTGCGACAAAAAAGCAGCCTGACGCCGCCAGGACTTAGAAAAAAATTACCCTGGCGGCATCAGCGCCCTCCAGGCCTCGACTACAACACAGTTCGACAGGCAGATAAACAAAGTTATGTCTCGCCCCACAAAGTGTCACTTTGCGAATCAAATTTTAATAATAATTTATATCTAAATATTAAACACTGGCCTTGAAAAAATGTATAAAGCTCACTTTATAATATAAAATTCAATAATTAATCTTCGCTATAAGCGTTATAAACAACATTTATTCTGAAATATTTACTAACTAATAATTTCCATTTAAAATTACTCTAAAATAACCAATTCTACCTTCTAAATTTTTAATGTTTTTTGTCCTCTCAAAATTCTTCTTTTCCTACTTAATATTTTTCATGTTTTTCTTTTTTAGGAACTGGCGAAAATTTCTTCAGAAAACATCATTGGCAATATAATTGCAACAAGGTTAAAAGGAAAAACGATTTCTTTTCGCCTAAAAGCACACAAAATGCGCATTTGTTTATATAATTTGTTTTCAAAATATGCAAATAACATTTCATCTTACATTTTAATAGCCACATATCGTAACGATGGAAGTAAGGGATTTTAGAGCAGAAACATACTTTGAAGACGAATAACCCCTAATCTCGATTATTTGTTAATATAATTTGTTTATAACAATGAATTGTGAAAGCTAATAATTTTTTATCTTTCTTATACCCTTGGGCTTTAAATCCAATGGATGAGAAGTATAAGAAAAATGTTGTCTAGAACATAAAAAATGAAATAAAAAAAACCTACATTTTTTTCGCTGTTTGCATTAGCATACAAATGAAATGAACGGGAAAAAAATAAAAAATCTACTCGCACGATTTTCTGAAAAATTTGGTCCTGAATTTTTCAAATAAAATAAATCCAAAATCGTTGCATAATTCCGTTCTAAATGTAATTTTGAATCTCGTTTTCCGATTTCACCCCACTCAGTTTGGTAAACGGTTATTCATGAGTAAGAATATAATTGTTGGCATTCAAAAAATCAATACATGAAAGGTCATGTGTCGCTATTTATTTATTTTACAAGATTTATTTTACAAAAAACTTAATGTTCTGGAGAATTGCCCAAATACTTTTTAAACTGTCTTGAATTTTACCTAAGACTTGGTAAGCTTGTGTAAAAAATTTTTTATTTAATTTCATACAATCAAACCTCGTTTATTGCAAGACAAGTTTATTGCAAGCCTCGTTTATTGCAATCCAAGATACTCGTCTATCGCAACTTTCCCAACTCCCACCACTGATGGCTGTACATTCTTTCTCGTAGGGTGAAAAATGCCTTAAAAAATCAAATTCAGGAAAGAGCTTGAGCATTCAATTACTGCTAACTCTCGCACTGTAAACGGGGGTCGATTTGACCCAGACGAAATTTTCTTACGTCGGTTACTCCGAAATAAGAAAAGGGCTAAAAGGGCCTAAAAATTGTATGTAGGTAGAGAATCTACAATTTTTTAGTGTAGGGAAAGAGCTTGGGCCCTTTTCTTATTTCGGAGTAACCGACGTAAGTAAATTTCGTGTGGGTCAAATCGACCCCCGTTTACAATGCGAGGGTTAACAAATAAATACACTGTTAAAAATGTTTTGGATTCTATTATACTTCTATACAATCAGGGTGTCCAGCAATTTTTAGGAACGAAATTCAAGGCCTTTTCCAGGTTTTTATTTCATATTTTCATTTTTTATTTGGCAAAAATTTATAAAGAAATCAGAACCATTAGTGAATAAATTCTTAATTTTTTACGAAAATATGTTGTCTCTGAAATCCCTGCAAATTCGTTGAAATCTCTTGAAGTACTTAATCCTTTTATATTTTTGTAAAATGTTTGAAATCCTTGAAATATTTGTTAAATTTTTCTTCGTCTGTGAAATATTTTGTGTTCGCTTGAAATCTTTGAAATCTGTTGTACTGTACCCTTTTTAAAATCTTTGCAATTCTTGAATTCTTTTGAAATGTTCATGAAATTTTGATGTAAAATTTTTCTTAAATCTTTTGTATTCATTTGAAATCAATAAAGTATTTTTAATCAGGGTAAAATTATTTATAATCTTAATAATCTGGTTTAACCTTTTTGACACCTTTTAAATTTTGTGAAATTTTTCTTAAGTCTTTGTGAAATCTTCTTTATTGATTAAAATCATTGAATTATTTTAAATCTTAGTAAAATCTTTTCAAATATTCTAAAGTGTTTTAAAAATTGGTGTACAAGCATTTTTCAAGTCTTTGACATCTTTGTAAAATGTTTAAAATACTTTTAAATATTTTGAAATATTTTGAAACCTTTTCAAATTTTTAGTAATGTTTTGTAATCTGGTGTACGTCCAAAAATCGAGTGGTGAAACACCTTAAAAATCCGCGAGATGGCCATGGCTCATTCTAATTCCGAAACTGAATTAACATCCAATGAAACCCGCAACAAATATACAGTAAATGACTTTTTGCGAAAAAATGATTTAAAAAAAGTTGTTTTGTATTTTCGAACCTGCAGAGCAAAAATTCGATAGAAAAAACTTTAAAAAATTGACAGTTTTTTGACAAGCACTTGTCTAAGTTTCAATTTTCACATGCATCTCAATTAAAAAATGCTGATTTTAGTGAAATGTTTTCTTTTCTTAAAAACTCTTTGACTGATTAGGCTAAAAGTTTCACATTTTGTCGATCAGGCCTACCTAAACAAAACGTTCGTACCCAGGAACTAGAAAGATTAATGATTATTTGTGTCTACAGCATGTTTAAGGGGTGTTTTCATACCTTAGGCATCCAAGTATAGAAATCATCATTTTTTAGTAACTAAAATCACTACAGATTTTTTATCACACTGCAATGGTTTGAAATCACTTTTGAATAAGTATAGAGAAAGCAAGCATAGCAAGAATATGTCTTTGAATGGAATTTAAGGGATGTTTTAACAGCCCTTAACCATTGAAACCTGGAAAATGGTATTCCTTAATGAACAAAAACGCAAGGGACGTTCTGATTAAGGTGGAACACCACTGTAACTAGTCAAAAAATAGATTTTTTGGTTGCATTTTCTTAAAGTATATATAATTCCAAAATATGTAGACAAATTTTCTACATATAGCAGAATTACTTGGAATCAAAATTGGCCCGTCACTCCACGACTACTGTGTGCAACGAGATACTAATCGCATAAAAACATAAACTTTGGCATTATAATACTGATATTTACAAAAGTTCGATGGCAATCTAGGATATAGCCGAGAAAATAGTATTATTGCCGCAGCCATAGGAAGAAATTTATTTTCCATTTCATTTATAAATATACTATAAACCTAATACATGCCATTTATAGTTAGAAAGATTCATATTTTTGATAGCAGATTGAAGTTGAAAAAAGTGATATTCACAAATTAAATGATAAAACCGTAGTTGCAATGACTAGCATTTAAAATAACATAAGTTTCAAAACAGGTAAGAAAAATGACCATTTTCAATGGGAAGCTGCAATGAAACAAAAAACCATTAAATGTAGTGCTTCGCGATTCAGTACCAAATGACGTCTTTACACGCGGCGAATTTCATGAGAATGATAAAATTCCTAAACCATATAATTTATTTTATCACAAGGTAATATCTCCGTTCTGCTGCCCCGGAGACCCGTGTTCAATTCCCGCCAAGACTGATATCTTCTAACAAGGTTTTGTATGTTTAATACATAAAATGTATAGTGCGTAAAGTGAATGCGAATTTATTTTTATTTTGCTCTTTCGACCATAGAAGTTTTTTCTATTTTCTATAGGAAAAATTAAAAATGCGTAGAATGAACATAGACAGACTTTTTTTACTATTGTGTTTTGTAAACGTCACAGTCTGTCCTAGGGATTATAGTAAGTTTCTTTGGGTATAAGTGCAATTATTTAATCATTTATATTATATTTCAATAGATATAATAACTTCAGAGTTTAATATTCACAATAGTAATTCTTGCAATAGTGACTCTATATCCTGGCTTGCTATTTTCATATTGTAAAAATAAATATTATACCATCAAATCTTATAACTGAAAGTTTCTCCGTGTACAGATTAATAAAATTTTTGGTTTTTTGCTTTCAGATGATTTTTTACTACTGTATCGTTGCCACCAGGAAGGAAAATTTTTTTTATTACGTCATTATATTCATGTATATAACTAATACAATTTTTAATATTACATTTTCATCAGAGAAGGTATTAGATTTGTTTAAAATTTGACCCCCACCCAGTTGTTGTCAAATGTCCACGTTTTGAGACCCTCTGAATCCGAAAAACAGGTTTTTATGAATGTGTCTGTCTGTATGTATGTCCGCCTGTGAACCCGATAACTTTTGAAAAAATTAATCTATCAGATTGCCCTTTGGTATACTCGTTTAGTGTCTTAAACTAAAGGTCAAGTTCGTTAGAGAGCCATTTTAGATGAAAATGCAAAAAGGAGCACATTTTGAATATTTTTGAGACCAGTTTTTTCCAAATTCAAAAATTCTGTGCACGGTGATTAATAGTATTCAAAAAGTCGAACAATTTATCTCAAGGACTTTTTTCAAAAAAATTGAAAATTACCAGAGTTACAGCATTTACAAAATTCCAAAAAACACACGAAAATTAACATTTTATGATAAATAACACGTGATATGAAAAAAAGCCAGGAGAAGAAAAATGTTGATTTTTGAATGCCCTACGAGATTATCATAACAACTTTTTGAATTTTCTTGGGAAATCCAAAATTGAAATTTTGACAGCAAAAAAAATAATGAAAAATTCAAAAATTACATTTTTTGGGCAAACTGTGTAAAATACGGTAAAAGATAAATTCACAAAAATTGTGCTTTGGAAAAAGATCTAAAAATTTACCACTTTTTGATAGGATGCGTAGTTTTAGCTTTAATCATGAAAAACGTCATTTACAATAAAAAAATGTGCCCGCTGCATGGGCATTTTCTTACCGCAACTTTTGTCTTTTAATTTCTTTTCTGTCTCGTATGTGGGGTTTAAAAAAATTTAACTTTTCATGTTTTTGATGCTTTTTTTTATGATTTAAACTAAAAACAGAACTATCAACAAATTATTCGTGACAAATAAATCATTTTTACATTCTCATCAGAGAAGGTATTAGATTTGTATAAAATGTGACCTCCCTACTTTTGTCAAAAGGTCCACGTTTTAAGACCCCCTGAATCCAAAAAACAGGTTTTTACGAATGTATCTACCTGTATATCTCTCTGTCGTCACGTCTGTCTTTATGTCTGTTGTGTCTGTGAGCACGATAACTTTAGAAAAAAATTAATCTATTAAATTGGCTTTTGGTACACTCTTTTAGTGTCCTAAGCTAAATTCCAAGTTCGTCAGACATTTAGGATAAAAATACTAAAAAAACATTAAAAATACCAAAAGTTAATTTTTAGACACACGACACAAGCTAAGCCAAAATAAATACATAACATTTGTTCGCCGAGGGTAGAGCAAAAAATTTTTTATAAATTTTTTTTTTATATTCTAATCAGAGAAGATATTAGATATGTGTAACATTTAACAAGGCGCCCCCCGTTATTATGTTCATTCCACGAAGGAATAATAAGGAGACCCAACTGCCAGTGGGAAGCCATCTGAAACTAGCAATAGAAACATTACCGTAAGTGATACGCACATTACAGGAAGATCTTAGATTTGAGTGCGCAGGTGCGCAGTTGTCCTCTTCCTATACATGGAAAAGTGTGCGAGTGAGAAAGTTTACCAATTGGCGTAAGTTAGAGGTTGTGTTCTTTTGTTGATCATCATACGAAAGATACACAAAATAAATATATAAACAGTATTTTCGGTACTTGTTTGAAAAATGTGTGAACGAATTAAAATTTCTTGCCACAGTTGCAATTGCGTCTCCTTTATATAGAAAAATAAGATAAAAAAATAAAGGTTAAATTCCTAAATCATTTCTATTAAAATTAAATGACAGTTAGGTAAAACAATAAAATATATTAGACGCTTATTGTACTTATAGTGAAGGCTTTAAAAAAACGAAGTGTATTTGCCTTCTTCGGCGTGTAACTTCGTCCACAACCCGGAACTTGACACCTCATGGCTTAGAACACATTTCTGACACTTGCATCAAAACAAACAAACAGAACCTCTCAACTTACGTCAATTTGACAAACTTTCTCACTCGCACACTTTTCCATGTATAGGAAGAGGACAACTGTGAACCTGCGCACTCAAATCTAAGATCTTCCTGTAATGTGCGTATCACTTGCGTTAATGTTTCTGTTGCCAAGTGGGGAAACGGAGTTAGGTCTCCTTATTATTCCTTCGTGGTTCATTCTCATAATTGATTCAAGATTTAGGGATATTTTCACTTTAACCATCAGCCAACTTCACTTCGTTAAAAGCTGAGGGGAAAACAATGCGTCAAATGCATGGAACAATACTTTATTTCTGTAGAATCTTTGTAATTAATAATCATTATCATCATTTTATTATTTCAATAAATAGTATTTTAAAAAAACAACTATTTTTCAAATACACTTATATAGAAAAAATTAGCTTTTACGAAGATATTAGCTAAATAGGGTAAAAATGCACTGAACCCTATGCATTTAGTCCCTTGTTTCAAACCGAAGATCCTATGACAAAGCCACCGAACGCATCCTCGGTTTGCGGATAGTGTGTCCCTGTAACAAGGGTTTCTGGTGAATATGGTTACAAAAATAAATAGGCAGTGGCGAACAATTGTCCAGGGGTGGTCCCGAAGGCATGAACCCCAAGCGGAGGTGTGAAAACCGTGCCGAAAGCTGAATGGCACCTGCGTGAGGTGTCTAGAATGGTGACTCTGGGACACCGGGCGACCCCTCAGAGTACGCAGCCTTATCCTTGCATGCGTGGCTCTACAAGGATGGACGAACCCCTTTCCCTAGCTTATCGTGGGAACAACAATGACGGCACCAAACATATTTGTAGTAAGTGCGGTGCAAAACAACAGAACGCGCAGGGCTTCCTACAATGGGTCGGCCAACAATCCCAACCACTCTAGAGCTGGGGGAGCCAATGAAAATGGATTTAATGCGATGGATCGGCGGCATCTCGGGACGTTTAGGTGGACGAAGCGACTGAATCACGACTTGCTGGAGTGCTACGATGTGAGTGTGGCTCCTGAACGGGGTTACATGGCACGGCCGCATGCTCTGTGGTGCGAGAAACACCTGGAGCTATCGCACTTTTCGCAGCAACGTCTGCGAAACTATGCCGAACTACTCCGAAAAAAAGGCTATGTAAGCGAAACGCCTACTCTACCACAGCTAGAATAAGCCGGCAACAGAGAAAGAGTGAAAGAAAGGCGACACTAAGGCCAACCGCGGGCAGGCATCCAATAGAGGAAGAGCGATGCTTTATGACCCGGAGAAACATCAACAACAAGGTTTCTCTCAAGCCTAAAGATCTGGCTTAAATGGATGACGAGCTTCGTGGACATTTTTCCGAAGAATCCGACCCTTGGGGTATCAATTATTGAGTGTATAATTCAGCGAGAGCTTTGGCCTATGCGAACCGTAAAACAAAACCAAAGGTTGGTCATAATACCAAAAGATGAATGCATCATCTTGCCATAAAGATAGGCTGGGCAAGACAGTACGCATCCCGCATTCAGTGTGTGATTGACTACATCACATCTGGCAGGAATTTTACCGCCAAGGTTCGAAAGTTCGCACGCGAACTCCGGACCCGTTATCAGACACTTAACAAGTCAAAGCTGCTGACCATCAGGCAGCATATTGTTGAGAGAATACGGATACTATCTGACCCTAAGAGAAATCTAGAGCGAAGAGAGAGGTAGGTCAAGAAAATCAACAGTTTCTCTCTGACCCATCTCGACTCTTCAAAGACCCTCCAGTTACTGTCGAACACCCACCCAAACCAGAGGAGGTCGAAGTATTTTGGAGAGAAGTCTACGAAGTTCAGCATAGACCAGATTGGCCAGTATCAAAACCTTCTAGTGGAAGAAGTTTCCTCCAACCCATCAGCATTTGGCCCTATTTTCAACTCATATTTAGAATCTGAAGAGCCGATTCCGGAGTGGTTGGTAGAATGGCGCACAATACTCCTGCCGAAAATAGGCAAATTCGCTGACCCGAAGAATTACAGGCCAATCACTTGTCTGAACACACTGTATAAGATATTCACAGCTATCCTAAATGATAGGATTTTTCGGGCAATTGAACCTGTGTGGCAAGAAATGTATGAACAACGAGGCTCAAAGAAAGGCGTAGCCGGATGTCGGGAGAACCTGCTCATCGATAGATGTGTCTGCAAAGATGCAGCATTCTACCAGCGTGACCTATCGATGGCCTGGACTGATTACCGGAAAGCTTTCGATTCGACCTCCAACAGACTTGTCATCTGTCTTTTGGAAAGCTTAAAGGTTCATCCGCAAATCGTTAGGTGCATAGAGAGATTGATGGCGCTTTGGAAAACCAGAATTACTATCTAATCTGGAAAAAATCATGTGACAACTAACATGGTCACCTTTCAGAGAGGTGTCTTTCAGAGCAAAAGCATCCCTGCATGTCAACAATATGTTAAAACACTTGCGGGAAAAATGCAGAAGGCGGTATTCCTTGGATCACTCCGTGTTCTCAGGGTGAACGAAACTTTTGCCGAATCGACTTATTGATTCCGTTACAGGCTGTAACCACCTATCTCACGGTCATAAGACGTGGATGTAGCTGAAATTTTACCGCGATTTCGCTGAGAGCGGCTGCAATTTTTCAGGTTAGCACCCTCTCCCGGCAAAATCCTGCGGTTGTTCTTATGACAAATTTTTAATATTTATATACATACATATAAGTCATTTGCTACCCTAATATTTTAGTCAGAACATCCCTCACGTTTTTTCCCGAATAAAAATGCTTCGACTTGAGTTCGACTTAAATTGCCCCCAATCAAGACATGCTGAAGTCGAAAAGTTCGACTTCAGCATGTCTCAGTTTTGATACGGACCCAGGCTTCAATTCATGTCTTGGAGACAAGTTTCTATGCCTTGAAGACATAAATTTATCTCTCGAGTTAAATTTTTACCCGTCTCATCTGTTGTAGGCATAAAAGTAAGACGAAGGCATACGTCTCGACTCAGTTTTGAGGCGCAGCCAGACATCGATGTCTTGGAGATGAACTCAAGACATAACCAAGTCGAACTCAAGTCGAAGCATTTTTACTCGGGCGTGTTCATTGAGGAATGCCATTTCCCTGGTTTCGATGTTTAAGGACTGTTAAAACATCTCTTAAAATTAATTCCAAGAAATATCCTTGCTCTGCACGCTTCCTCTACTTATTTAAAAGTAATTTTAAACCGTGGTAATTTTCTATGAAAAGACATGTAAAAGTTGAAACTTTCACAAGTGCTTGTCGAAAAACCTGTCAATTTTTCTTACCTTTTTCTTTCGAATTTTTGCACTGCAGTTTCGAAAATACTAAAAAAAAAATTTTTATCATATTTGACAAAAAGCAATTTACTTTACAGTTGGTGAGGGGTTCTTTTAAACTAATAATTTTCATAAGCTGAATATCACAAAAAAATGTAGACAACATTCTATATTAGCGGTGAAGAAATAAAAAACTTGCAGAATTATTCGCAATATTAAAGTTTGTTCATTGTAATCTATAAAATATCTGGTGAAGTCTACAAAAAATGCCTAGAAATCTCTTTATTTATTCTGTATTGAGTAAAAGATAAGTTATATCTTGATAAATAAGAAACTTTTCGGTAGCAAGATTTCTTCTAGACGATTTATTTCTTTTATAATGTATTGAAAGATTTAAATTACTTTTCACATTTCAATAAAATAACCGTTTTAAAAGAAAAGCAAAATAATTCAAGGTTCTCGTGAAAAAATCAAGGAGATTCCCAGATTTTCAAGGACGTAAAATTGCAAACACGTGACTCTATGCGGTATTATAAAATTGCAACACATTTGAGTCAATATTGTAATGCATGAAAGGCAACATTACAAGACTAGTATTTGAAAACTACAATGCAATCAATTAGAAGTTTATTCCCAATGCATGTATTGGAAGTTCCAAATAGCAGTTTTTGCAGTGCAGTTATTCGAAATTTTTTATTTTTTTGTTATAAGTTATTTTCCCCCTCAAATCGAAAGATTACATGCGCGCGTAGCGCGCAATTGATGATGCTAGTTTTCATATGTAAAATACGAAAGTAACTTAAAAAGTATCTTTGGTTCCTTTTTTTAACCTACTTATCACACTTTCCGGAGAAAGAGAATCCATCATTTGTTTTCTTTCGAAATTTAAATATTAACATGTACCACCGGGCACTTCAAAATGTCATCTAATTAACATGGGGAAATTTTTGATTCTCCAAAAATTGAACTAATACTACAAAATAAAATCATACTTATAACTTTTTGTTTTAACCCAGCCTTACCCCCTGTAGGGCTCCAAATATGACCCAAAAATATAAAAAAGTACGTTTTTACAGGGGGTAACGGGTGGGTTAAAAATAAAAGTTAATAGCTTTTTCTGAATACCATAATTACCCCATGTTAATTAATTGGAATTTTGAAGTACTTCGTGGCACGTATTAATATTTGAATTTAAAAAAAAATGACGGATTTTCTTTCTCCGTGATTGGAAAATTTGGAGGGGGGAGTATTGACTTGACCTGTATCTTGAAAAGCGTTTTTGGACCACCCTAATGGTGACATTAGTCATATTTATATGTAAGAATAAAAAAATAAATCAACATTCAATGTTCGAAACAGAAAATTAATCCAAGAGTATAGTTATCTGTCATCTAGAAATAGTTAAGAAACCTGAAATAAGAAAAAAACACATTTGAATAATAAAACTGCAAATCAGCATAGTGACTGACGTGGAAAAAAGTTTAAATGTCTGTCCATCAAAGTATGGACCAACATATAACAACCCCTTTTCCTTTGTGGGGATTTCCGCTCGAGATCCTAACTCGAATAATACAACGAAATGAGAAAAAAATCTTTTCCTTTAATGTATTCGTTATCTCGAGCACTTGATCTTCATAGAACATATGCATTAATTTTCCTCGTTTTAGTTTATATTATTATCAGGTGAACAATTTTTAAGTTGAAGGATAATTATTTAACTTGGAAAAAGTACTTCTGACACAATATCCGCTTTATATCCAGGGTAAAATATCGTACGCACACGAGACATATTTCACTCTGGCTCTACCTACTTACAACTAAACATTCATTCCAGAAAAAATTACTTGCCTTTCTATAGCTGGAATTAAAAATGCAAAAAAGGGATCACACCAACACTCTTGCTCCACGGTTCTCATTCACACTGCCCCGGTGCCATAAAGCCTAACCTAGGGATTTGTCCCGGGACTTATCCTGCACCTGAGCTTTAAGCAACGTTAGGGCATTTTTGACACATACAATACACACACAACATCTGAAAAGAGAAAACACCCTAGTCTAAAGATTATTTATTATATCATATGAAAAAAATTCGGCACACAAAAATTATTTGTAGTAATATGACACATAAATATATCATTAAAACATAAAAATATATGAAAATTTCAGTGCTGTATTTTCATTTTTTTAACTTCTCACGTGTTATTCTAATGTTTTCATTTTATTAACATTTTTTTATGATGCACTATATAACAATCTCTGGGAAGACTGTTTTTTTCCGAGATCAAAAACGATGTCATCTATGAAAATAACTATAAAAATTACGGAAATAATCATTTTCTCATAAACAATTAAGTAAACCTCGTATTTTTTTTAAAGAGTTTTTACTTTTTAGTTTCAATTACTGTTACCAAAACTGCCGTATCTTATTATCAAACTTATATTTTTCAGGGTTGCTACAAAGTCCCTATTTCGAAATTCCCGGTCTTCTGCCTAACAGTTATAAATTTTCCTTACAGGTATAAAAAAATCTTAAATCTATGAAATCAATAATGTTAATGAAAAAAAATGTTTATTTCTAAATTTAACTTAACAATTAGGGTTTAAATATCATACAGAATTTTATAAACTTTACCTTTACTTTGTCAAAAATGTCCTAACACTTCCTACGCTCTGGACACCCTGACATTTCGGGAATACTGAAATATTTTGGAAACAAAAAAAAAATTTATTAATAAAAAGACCAGTACTTTTAATTCAATAAAATTCTGAAATTATACTACCAGAAAAATTCTACAAATTTAAATAAAGTCAAATCCAATTTTTAAAAACACAATATTTAGCATGAAACAATATTCTCGGGTTTGCAACGCAAGAGAGGAAGAGCCCGGGAAAATAAAACAATTTTAAACAAAAGTCGAGATAATTTCCTCTGATACCTGAACTTCCAGGTCAAAAAAACGGTTTCCTTTTCTCATGATTTTGTCTGTGATATGTATGTATGCATGTATGTATGTATGTATGTATGTATGTATGTATGTATGTATGCATATATTTCATCTCTGCCTTTTACGGGTTTGAGGGCCTCCGCTCCCTGTACATACATTTACAATTCCATCCTTAGCCTAACTTAACTACTACTTATATTCTACTCTTTCGCATTAGGCAGGATAAACAATAGTAACAGTAGTGATATTAATTCCAAGAATAAGCGAACTTCTAGGGGTTCCATTTCCTCTTACCATAAAAAAAGCATTTTCCACGATATTGAAAACAATTTTCGTTTTTTACTGTCCCTTTTCAGGATAACCCGTTTGGCTCTGCCCTACTCCCTTGCTTTCCCTTACTTCATCCAATTTCTTCATCCACATCACTCCCTGCCCACTATCATCCAAGATCCATCTTACACACTCATCAACACTCAAATGTCCCTCTTCCTCTCCTGTACATATCTCTAATACATGTGCCCATGACTCCATTTCGTATCCACATATTCTACATAAATTCTCCTCTTCATTCATCCAATATCTGCATGCTCTCACTCCTTCTCCCATTCCGAACCGTACAACCCTACTCCATTTTTCTTCCTTTTTTTATTTTTTGCGGATATTCTGGTTCCGTCAACCCTTTGACCATCATATACCATCTATTTTACCTCGACTCTATAATCTTTGTCCATCTCTCTTCTCCTTGTTTAACCAATAGCTCTAACTCTATGTCCTGCCACTCCATAACCCATTTCGAATATTACACACTTTTCATTTTTCTCCTTTCTTCTTCCCATTTTGAATTTCCCACATTACCTCTCGCTCCGTTGTTCCGAATTTGGCCAAAACATGCTTGTGCAATTTTACTTCCCTCTCCCCTTTTTAGCCTCTCTTCAAACCTCCATGCTCTCTTAATTTGTCTAGTAACCATATTTTCTCTTCGTAACCCTTCTTTTAAGATATATCCTGGGCAACTCCAGCTAACCCCCATTACCCACCTCAGGAATCGCTCATGCATGCTCTCTACTTTCCTATGTTCCTTCCATCCCCAGATCTCCACACCATAACACAACACCGCCCACACCAACGTATCAAACAACCAGACCCTCATTCTCCAATCGTTCTTGAATCTTCTCTTTCCTATACCCCATACTTGGCCCATTACTTCACTCGCACATTCCATTCTTTTCCTCACCTGCAGCTCGTTTCCCCCTTCTGCCTCAAACCAAAAATCTAGGTAACAGAACTCTTCCACAATTTCCACTTTTTGTCCGTTCAAACGAAGATTCTAATCATTAGGTACATCCCCTTCTCACCATCTGCTAATAGAACTACATCGTCCGCGTATGCTAGAGAGTATAGTTTGCTATTACCCAAAACCGTTCCTCATTTCCCTTTCTCCTTTAGATTCTCCTCTAAGTCTACCAATAGGATACTAAATAGTAACGGGCTCAAAGGGCACCCTTGCCTTAGACCTCGGCTTGTCCAGAAAACTTGCCCTTTTTTCTTTCCTATTTTCACCCTAATCCTGGTTTCAGTAAAAATTTCCTTTATCCTCTTCACTAACTTTTCCTCTACACCCCTCTCTTTCATTGTCTGCCATAGTACATTTCTATTCACTGAGTCAAATGCTGCTTTGAAATCTACGAACAAAGCGACTAGTCTTCCTTTCTTTCTCCTCAAATTTCTGTTAACTAAATAATTAAGTACGTAGATGTCGTCTATAGTTCACATTCCTTTTCTAAATCCCGTCTGATTTGAGGGATACTTTCTTTTTGTTCTACCTGACTCTCCAACCTATTACTTAAGATTTCTACAGATATTTTATAGCCGACTGACATCCCTCTGTATTCCTCTACCTTCTTTCCTTCCCCTTTCTTGACAAGCGGTACTACCAGTCCCGTCGTCCACTCTTCGGGCCAACCTTCCCCTTTCCATACCTTATTGCAGATCTTCCACATCCCATCCCTAATCCCTTCTCCTCCAAACTTCATCGCTTCGTTCTCCACCCCATCTTCTCCCGTCGCCTTGTTTCTTTTTAACCTATTTATTGCACCATTCCTCCCCATTTATCCATAACCTGTCTCTTCCTATCCCCACCATATGGCCCCTTTTCCTATCTACCCAAGCCCTCTGCTCTATTTGCCATCTCCTTTTCCTCTCCCTCCATGTCAGATCTTCTTCAATTCTTTCCCTTCTTCCTCTCAATAATTTTTTTCTCTCCATAATTTTTTTTTCTCCTCCTCACTCCCCACTTTTACTAGAAACATTCCTTCTTTTCCTTCCTTTGTCTCTCCTATTCTCTTGACTCCTTCTACCCTTACCTGCACTCTAATATCTCGAAAAAGATTTGTTATTTCTACTTCTCCTGTTTCACTCTCGACTTTTAATCTCTTGACTACTATGTTATTTTTCCTCTTTGCCCTTTCTTCCCCTTCTAATCTTCTTTCGATCTCACTGAGTCTTTTCTTCCATCTTTTATTCTCACTTCGGACGTTCTTTTCATTCCCTTGAACTATTTCCTCATTTTCTGTTTTTTCTCCCATATGCTCCTTCCTAATTTCTAGACTGGATACCCGCTCTTCCAACTGTTTTATTTCTCTATATCTGTGTTCGTCAACCTCTCTCTGTCTATTCTCAATGCTCTCTAGCTTACCCCAAACCTTGCCTTTCTCCTCCTTCCAACGTTTATCCCATTTTTCTTGTTTCCTCTCTAAACCCTTTAATGAGAGCTTCCAATTTTTCAAATATCCCCCCATCCCCCCTCTCACTTTTGTGTTTTTCTTTTAATTCTAACACTCTTGTTCTCCTGGTCCCTTTCTACCTCATCTTCCCCAGCCACTCTTTTCCTTTGTTCCTCCCCTTCACTGCTAGTCACGCTTGCCTTTTTTTTCCATTCGCCCAGACTTCTATTCGAACCCGCGTTGCGTAGCTTGTTAAGACGCTGTAAATTTGAGGTCCTTCCCCGTTGCTTGCCCTTACCTGAGTCCGCTACCCTCCCCACCCGGGTCAACTTCTCGGCACTTTCATCACCGCTGCTGTCACTGCGATCAACGTCACCCATCCCCCCACTTTCAATGCTTTCAGCAACGTCAGCTGTTGCAGCTACTACGGTTTTCTGCTCTGTGCGATCGTCCAGTAACTGTTGCTCTCTGGCGCCAGTTTGTGGACTTCGCGTAGTCGGCATCCTACCTTACGCAAAGCTCCTTGACGTTTCTCGCCTTTATTCCCTACCTCTTGCCCCCCTGACCAAGCAACTATTTTTTCACTCCTAACATCAAAAACCTCTCACGCTCCAAATTTTCACTTCAAACCACTCACTTTCACCCTTCACACCTTTGCCTTCACTCACCCTTCTTCCTTTACACTCGATCTCCGCACACACAATATTTAGCATAAAACAGTATTATCGGGTTTGCAACGCAACAGAGGAAGAGCCCGGGCAAATAAAACAATTTTAAACAAAAGTCGAGATAATTTCCTCTGATCCCTCAACTTCCAGGTAAAAAAAAACGGTTTCCTTTTCTCATGATTTTGTCTGTGATATGATTTTTGTAGAAGGTACAAAAAATTGTACAATTTAATTATTATCTGCAATCTGGCATAATCAAATGCTGAAGATGTTAAGGAAAATATTGTCCAAGAAAGTTTAGAACCTGCTCTATAAAATTCAAACAAACTGGCCACTCGCTGAAATACCAGCGGTCACTATGCGATTTGCTACTAAAAATACAACCTTGTCTTCTTACAGGTTCGGATCTTTCATCCCCGGCATGATGAAGACATAGGAGGAACTTTAAATTTCACTTACCATCTGCACCCTCGCGTCTCCTGAGCAGTACGAGCTAAAAAGAAAGAAAAATACTGCTAATATAAAGAGGATACATTTTATTGCAAATAAAACTCTATTTTCAGACATTTTTAGCAACATTTAATACCAGCGTGTTTACTAAAATTCTGGAAAAAAATTCCTGATAATTCTAGGTTTCTTCCATGTATCTCAGAGTTTTTCTAGATATCATTTTTTTCGTGTTCATTATAAATAAAGTTTTGTTTTTAGTTTCTAGGAATTTAATGAATATTACAAGATATTCTTAAATCTCTAAAGTCCACGAATTTGAATAATAATTCAAACAAATTTTAATTTTATCTGATTGTACTTAAAACTTAGTGCATACTTAGGTAAAATAATGTAGGTACTATATTAAATTCACTTTAAGCCGCTTTAAATTCCTAAATTTTTAAATAGAAATTTGCATTTTTAAACGAACGAATTTTACCCTAAAAAAGATCAGTTTTCCATCTAAAATAAAATAGTTCAATTTTCAGTTAATACTGTTAATATAAAGATATTTTATCAAGTTTTTCAAGGTCTCCCTTTTTTACATGCAATAATAAAATAAACGCTTGTTATACATGTAAAAAACAAGCCATTTCCATTTTTTCTGACCAAAAATTTCTAAAGAAAATCGAATCATAAATATACAAATTCTCAATTTTTTGCGAACATAAGTAGTTCTTGTCAAATGTCTTTAAATATTTTTAAATCTTTTTAAAGTCTTTTAAATCTTTTGAAATCTTTGTGAATTCTTTGGAATTTTTTGAAGTATTTCAAATATTAGGGAAAGCTTAAATTTTAGAGAAATCATTTGGAATTATTTAAATCTTGTTTAATAGTCTGAAGTCATTCAATTCTATTAAAATCTTCAAAATTTGATTGAAATATTTTGAAATCATTTGAAATCATTCAAATGTTTCGAAATCTTTTATATTCATTTGGAATCACTGGAATATTTGAAATACTTACGAAAACGTTCTGAAATTTTTTTTAATTGTTGAAAATCACGTGGATATACACGCCTTTCTTTAATCGTTAATATCCGCGAAATCTTAAAAATATAAAAAATATTTTGAAATCTTTATAAATATTTTGTAACTGCGACCAAATTTATACTTCAGCATTTTATATTAGCGAAATTCAATTCAAGGTTCTCCTGGAAAATTCAAGGAGATTTCCAGGTTTTCAAGATTTAAAACAAATTCAAGGAGAATTCCAGGTTTTCAAGGTCGCTGGACATCCTGATTTTGTATACTTACAATGCAGATCAGCAGCCAAACCAGTCCACAGTAGATCACATTAGATATGCATTGCAGTTTTTACCCTTTGAATTTTTTGAATCCGCATCGATGATAATCCCGACCCTCTCAATTAGGCACTATCTGAAAAATAAAAATAAATGCAAGTGGTGTTTTTAGTAGATTACTATTTAGCTGCTTTAGTTTTAATGCGACTAGATACATTTTTCCTTTCCATAATGCCCAGTTGTGACCTACGATATAATTCCCGTACAAATCTCGCGGAATTAAAAAAAAAATGTTATAGCAGAGTGGCCGTTTTAATCAAAGAGAAGAATTCGCGGGCGTTTCCCGGGTCTTTCTTGGTCAATGAGAAGAAAAAAAAACTTTACAGACAAAAATTGTTTTATTTGAAGTAATAAAAACTGAGCTGCATACTGAAGATCTCAAATTGGAACTTCTGATTTTTTAATGCTCTACATTGAAAAATTAATCAGTGAATAAAAAAAATGTTCACAACTAGAGCATTTGAAGCAAGTTTAAGCTAGAAATATTAAAATTTTAACAATTACATTTTTTTGCATAAGGTGAACGCCTGTTAAATTAAAAATTAAATTATTTTGAATTTAAATAATTTAAAAGTTCTTAAAATGCTTCAGAATTTTATTACAAAATCGTGAAACATGTACACATTGTTTGAAATTTGTTCAAATTTTCAATTGTTTTAAAATTTTTTTCAGAACTTTTAGACATCTTCTAAAATGGTTCGAATATTTCCTGAAATGTTTTCTAATAATTTTTTTTTAAATCCTGCGAAATAGAAAAAAATTCTTTAAAATTCTCAACAATTATTTTTGACAATTTTGTAAATTTTCCTAATTCTTTTCAAATATTCTCTTGAAATTAATTTTTCAAACTAAAAATTCATTTTCAATTTTCCTAGGAAATGTTTTTTATTCTTCTGAAGCCTTTCAAAATTCTTAAAAGCTTCTAAATTTTTTGTTCGAACTCTGCCAAAATGTACATTTGGTTTTAAATTAGGCCGTGAACTATTTCTGCCCAAATTTTGGTACGAATAGTCGGATTTTGTCCATTTAAATTATTTGAAATCATTTCAAACTTTAAATTAATCTTGAATTTGTTTAACAATTCTAAATGTCTCTTCAACTCACTCGAATTTTTTCTAAGAATAATAGGTGTTTAACTGTTCTTGATATAACAAAATTTCACAATTTGAATTAAAAATTCAAATTTTTAAATAGAACAATTAAAACTCTAACTTTCAAAGTTTTTTTGTTTACTTTTAAATATTTAATTTACAATTACTGGTTTAGAAATAAACAATTTTAGACTGAAATAGTATTTGAAATTTAATTGAAAAACTTTAATTATTAATATCTTATTTTGAAGTTATTTTAAAATTGAAAATAGTTCATAAGATTTCAATTGGGCGTTTCCATTTGTTTAAATAATACGACTTTCTAATTGGAAGAAATTAATTTTTAACGTTAAAGCTTGGGAATTCACAAATTGTGAACTCATTCCGAATCGTCTCGTAAAATTAATTATTATTCACTTTTTCAATCTTAAAGTACTATTTAAAAAATGATTAATTTACATTCGCAGTTAATCAACTAAAAATGTTTTTTTTTTATTAAAAATCTTCGATTTTAAACACTCCCAGTTTTTAATTGTTTAAGTCCAAAATGGAAAATGTGTAAAGTGAAGGATTTTCGAAATACTTATTCTAAACTGAATAATGTCATACTGAAAAAAGATAAGAATTTAACCAGTTATTTTAATAACGGTTGAAATAATATTTGCACAGATTTTTTTTCTAAAAATGCGTCAAATTCCCTGTTTGTCCTGGTCTCAAAATATTCATGGTTTCCCGGATAAGAGACCACCCTGCGTAGACATTTCAGTGAAGATTGCTTTGAAATATAAGTGATGTTCGTGACTGTTTATTCCACTTTAATTTAAATACAGCCATTTTTTAATGCTGAATAATAAGTGTCTTGAATCCAAATTATATTAAGGGTATCTACTAAAATCCTGGAAAGAAATTCTCTGGTAATTAATGTATTTGCAGTTCTAAACGTTTAAATATTGACAAAAATATATTACCAGAAGATACTTAAAACTCATAGTTTTAAATTCTCCCTGAAACAATATTTATGTGTAAAACATAATTATGAAAAAAAGTTTATTTCATTTGAACGTTTAGAACTTCAGGTATATTGACAATTCCAGGTTTTTCTAAACTAACTTTATTAAATGATAAGTAATTTCTTAATTGTACAAGTTTCTAGGGATTTAATTTTATTTATTTTGAATATAAAATATTTTCCATGTGAATAGACACCTTGCAAGAACAAGAAAATAAGGAGATTTTGACCAAAATAGGGAAATATATTCTCTAAATTAGAATTAACGTGGGTACTGTATTTAAATTCGATATAAATCTCTTCAAACCAAAATTTCGACCAAAATATTTAATCTTCAACTAGAACTGCCAAACAAAATTGTAAACCAAAAATGGAATACTTTAATTTTCAGTTAAAAAAATTAATATTCAACAAAGTAGTTCAATCCAGTAATATAAAGCTGCTTTTACAAATAAAAATCTTTGTTATTTAATTTCATATTACAAATTTTTTAACTAAAGCACGCTGTCAAAAAAATTCATTGACTTAAAAAAACATGTTTTGACATTTTAGGTTTTTACAAGTATACAAAAATGCAGTGACAATTCTGGGTAAAAATAACTAAAAAATTATAAAAACCCCAGTCTATGTGTTCTTCATAATTATATGAAAACCCCATTTTTCACATTCCCAGCCTTTATGTCCTTTACAATTAAATAATATAAATAAAAATATATTTTAAAAAAGTTAGAGTTACGGAAAATTCCGTAACCATAGACAATGCGAAATGATAAAGTCGCCATTAAGGAACCAAATATTTGAATTTTCAACTGAAAAAGATTAGTTTTTAACTAAACATTGAATAATTTAATGTTCAGTTCGAAAAATAAAATTTCAATAAAAAATAAAAAAATTTCAACAAAATAGTACAAATTTGAACAAAATGGTTCCAATGTCAAGTAAGTACTTGCATTTTAAAATAAAAAAATATGAATTCTTAACGAGAAGTGTTAAACTTGATATCAACAAAAAATGATTGTAATTTTAAACCCGAAACAGTTGAATCTAACAAAAAATACCAATTCTCAAGAAAGAAGTTAAACCCTCTAACAGAAAAATGTGATTTTTAACAAAAAAGGTGCAATTTCTACAAAACTAGATAGATTTTTAATCCAAAAATAAAAAAATAGATAATTTAAAAAGAATTTTAAACTAAATTTTCAGTTAATAAAAGAAGTTTGAACTAAAATGATAATCCTTCAATAAAAAAACGGAATTATTAGACAAATAATTTAATGATCGACCCAAAACATAAATTTTCTACCAAAAAAGAATAATTTTCAAAAAATGACATAAATTTTCAACCAAAAAATACCTTTTTAACCAAAAATAGAATCCATAAATTTTCAATAAGAAAAAAAAATTGTCAACCGAAAAAATTTAAGTTAAAATAAAAAATGAATTTTTAACCAAAAAGTGAGAGCCAAGTTTTCAATGAAAAACTGGATTATCAATTAAGAGGAATCATTTTCAACACAAAAAGAATAATTTATTACCGAAAAGAACGATTTTGAACAAAATACACGTATTTCAACTAAAAAAGATACAAATTTCAACCAAAAATAGAAGTTAAATTTTCAGTTAGAAAAATAACATTTCAACCATAAATAAGAGAACTTTTAACAAAATAGTATAATTTTGAATTGCAAAAGATTAATTTTCAACTTAAAATAGAGCGCTTCGCACTCGATGTTGTATTTATCTCGCGTTTCGCGCTGGATTATGTATATATCTCGCGCTAAGCGCTCGGTCTTTATAATTTCGCACATTCTTGCGCAAACATTTTAAAATTAAGACTCAAAACATCCACCACTGTGATTTTTTGATTGTGAATTATCTTTAATAAAAAAGCTTAGCTCGAGAGTTTGAGCGCACCTACGGCACGCGACTGATGGCAATCGCACTCCACGCTTAGTCTGCATTTCTTGCGCATTCGAGAACTGACTCTCTTTTGTTAAAGCTCTTTTGACTTTAACGAACACATTCTCATCACGTATCTCGTGCTTCGCACTCGATTTTGTTCAACATATCAACTTTTCTACATTATACACAACACTTTTATATCAATTATAATACATTTTTATGTAACTCTGCCAGGGATTACATATTAAAAAACTGCAAAATATATATATTTTTATAATTTAAAAATTTTTTAATATTTTTTTTACGATTAAATAAAAACCACTGCGCAACTGCATAGGGTCTAATACAGGAACCTATACAGGGTCTTATATAGGAGCCTATATCCTCTTTCGTGATTTCAGTGCTTTTTCCAAAAAGTTAATTTTTTAAATTTTAATCTTATGTTTTACGATTAAAAGAAAATCTACTCGTCCTATCGAAAAATGATTAATAAAAAATTTATAGATCTTTTTAGGCGAACAACTGTTGTCTGGTAATTTAAGTTCATACCTTGTGTCGTTTTTTCAAACAAATTTAATATTTTTATTTAGAATGTTATTTTTTACGACTAAAGCAAAAAGCACGTGTCCTAATAAAAATTATAGCTCTTTTTTTGATGAACAAGTTTTGTCTCATTTTTTTCGTAGCTTATATCGAAAAGTGATTCATTATAAATTTGTAGTTCTTTCCAGGGCGCGCAATTTGAGCTTTTTCATTTTTTTCGTATCTTGCAGAGTTTGACCAAAAAATGGAATTTTTGGATTTTTCATTATTTTTGGTACGATCTGGAATTTTCAACTTTTCGACCAAATTAAAAAAGTTGTTCTCATAATCTTGTAGGGTTCTCAAAAAGCAAAGTTTTTCTTTTCCTGACTTTTTTCTTACCATGCGTTGTTTGGCTTAAACTGATCACTTTAGTTTGTTTTTTTGGATTTTGAAAATATTATAACTCTGATAATTTCCTTTTTATAAAAAAAAGTCGCGAGGATAAATTGCTTAAGTTTTGAAGTGCTATAAATAACCGTGCATAGAACATTTACATCTTGAAAAAATGTGGTTTCAAAAATTTTGTGTAGGATCAAATTTTGAATTTTCAACTTTTTGACCAAATTGAAAAAGTTGTTATCATAATCTTGTAGGGCTTTCAAAAAGCAACGTTTTTCTTCTCCAGACTTTCTTTCGTATCATGCGTTGTTTGGCTTAAATTGTTCTTTTTATTATTATTATTATTTTGAAAATGCTATAACTCCAGTAATTTTTAATTTTTTGAAAAAAGACATTTAAATAAATTGTGAAATTTTTTGAATACTATGAATAACCGTACAGAGAATTTCGAATTTTTAAAAAAGTGGTCTCAAAAATATTCAAAATGTGCCCACTTTTTGAGTTTTTATCCAAAATGGCTGGCTAACGAACTTGACCTTTAGTTTAGGACACGTAACAAGTGTACCAAAGGTCGATCTAATAGATTAATTTTTTCAAAAGTATCGTGTTCACAGACAGACATACAGACAAACATATACATTCGTAAAAACCTGTTTTTCGGATTCAGAGGGTCTCAAAACGTGGACATTTGACAAAAACTGGGAGGGGGGGTCAAATTTTACATAAAACTAATCCCTTCTCTGATAAGAATGTAAAAAGATTAAATTTCAACCAAAAAGATATAATTTTAACTAAAAAAGTTGGGATTTCTGCCAAACTAGATGAATTTTCCACCCAAATTTACGAGTTTAAAAAAACAGTTGAATTTTCAACCGAAAATAATAACTTTCTAAGAAAATTGTTCAATTCTCAACAAAATAAAATTGACTGCACTTTCAGTTTCTCGGAAATTTTCTGTGTGTCATAGTTTCCCTGACATTCCCTGGACAGTTTTAAATTGTCCGACCTGCAATTCACGACCATATACAAAATAAACCTTCAGGTTACAAAATTTTATAACGAAATTCAATATACTGTAAAACAATTTATTTCTGAATTGTATTGCTTGACAAGGAAAAACAATAGCAAAAAATTAATTACTAAATAAATTTTCTGCGAAATTGGTTGTTAAATTGTAAACAAATTAGGAACGTTTATTAATTTATAATAAAATAAAAGTTCTGCAAGATTCATTTTTGTATTGTAAGATTTATATTCAAGAAGAATTTAAACAAATGCATGGAGTCGTTTAAACACAAATAATTAATTTATATAATTATCTAACATTACAAATCTTGTAAAACTGAACAGCAGTTTAAAAAATTTTCAATTGTACAAAGCCGGAAAAATTTTGCATAAAAATATACATACCATTTTGATTATGATCTTAATATTCTTGGATGTTACCAAAATTGTCATCCGAGATCGATTGGTCGTGAGAAAATTAACAAATAGTTTTCGATTGTTAACACGGTCGAACCAAATACAAAAACAATACAACAACCGGCAATTTGACACGAAAACGTAACCTATACGGTCACTTTTCGAAACCCGCTCGCGAAAAAATGCAAAAACTAATCAGGTTAATTCGTTTTTCCTAGAGACCTTTACGGATTGTCTTGTTGGAATAATTATATATGATGAATATCCTAAACCGTGGGCAGCGATTACAAGAAGAATCAATATTATTCGCATGTTTATACGGTTCCGAAGACTGCTAAGATTCCCAATTTTCCAACACATTTTTCGTTGACGAAATACTGCGGAATCCACCAACTGATTAGTCGATCGAGTTCCCGAAAGTAAAATTTAGATCGTACTACAAAAAACTCATTATTTCCAGAGGGAACGATCTGGAATTAATAAAATTTCAAACGGTAAATAATCACTGTGCAGTGTGCCCTGAACATCACGAAAGTGGCAATTTTGTTTAGTTTTTCGGGTTACGGGGTCCACTCTCACGGAATTTTGGAGGGAAGCATGGCTACCAACTCTAAGAAATAAAAAGCTTCAGAAAAATTAAAAATATACTTAAGTCTTATACTTGATATATAATAGTGGAAGATCTATTTAAAGAACACACATCAGTGCGATTTTCTTTATAAGAACGTTCTATAAGGTTCTTCCAATCAGATTTATATAAATTCGAAAAAATGCTTAGATTGACAATGTTGACCGGAAAAAGGTTGAGAGGAAGGTACTCGCGCGCTACGGTCATGAAAAGAACTACTTTTCTACCGTTGACACTTGATGTTCGAAACTTTAAAACGCGTTCTAAGACGACGACCAGTTTGGGCTTTTCGATTTCAAGAGACATTTGTGTTAAATTTATGGAGGTTTTTAAAGACATATAACAATATCGCGAGTAACTAGTTTATTAGTGGATTTAAAATAATTCAATTTTATATTAAATAACTGTTTAACTCATGTTCGGTAAATAAGTAACACGATTCGGTCGTGATTGTGTATTGTCACAAATTCAGGTTTCTCGTAGTTGACATGCATTGCCGTTTTAGGAGTGAATATAATAGTGTCAAATAATTTATTTTATAATAGGAATTTACGTTCGTAACGATGTCAATCACTAGAAAGGCTAAAAAAAACGTTTAACAGGTGGATGAAAATTTACATTTTGTATAGGTTATGTTTTCGTTTCCTTGCGATTTTTGTTTATGTTAATCGGCCATAAAGAATCGAAAGGACATACGGCTATTTGTCAATTGTTGATTTAGAACAAACAATGGACCTTGAATCGCAATTTATAGAAATTAAAAGATTCGACATCACAGAGATCACAGTCAACGTGGTATGTATAATTTTATTTTGCTTAAGTTTTCCAGTACAACAATTTTTTTTATTCGTCAGTACTTTCGACGACATCCCTAAATTACATAACGCATTTTTTGCCAATTTTTTACCCCTCCCTCTCCCATTAATTGGGTGACTAGGCGGCCTAATTTCTTATCGCTGTCCTTTCTAAATTTTTTTGATACGTTCAAATTTGTCATGCCCACAAACAAAAATTTGTGATTTTTATTGTATATAGTCCTAATTTTGTTCACAATTCCTGAGGCCGCAGTCTCATTGCAATGTTCTTGAAAGCTTGCTATGTATGGAATTTTATTAATATTTGAAAAGAAAGGAAAACATCAAGTTGTCTACAAAATAAGAACTGAAAAGTTTTTAAAATAATTTATTTTAAAGACTGTTGAAAATGCAACTATTTTGTTGAAAAATCATCTTTTTGGATTGGAAATTCAACTATTTGGTCGAATATTAACTTTTGTTTTGAAAATTCAAGTGTTTTGCTTATAATTCGCCTTCTTAGCACAAAAACTCCACATTCTTGTTTAAATGTTTATTTATTTATTAGCTGAAGAGTCTTTCTTGGTTTATAATTCCTCTTTTTGGGTTAAAATTTCATCTGTTGTCGTGGAAATTTAATATTTTTTAGATAAAAATGCAACTAATTGCTTGAAAATTCATCTTTTTTTATAGAAAATTTTGAACCGTTCTGTTTCAAATTAAAATCTTTTTTGGTTGAAAATTTTACTGTTTTGTTGAACTTTTGTTTTAATTGGTTGGACATTTTTTTAAACTTAAAATGTAACTATTCAATTTTTAGTTGAAATATCAGCTATTGCCTTTTTCGTTAAAAATGAAATGCTTGGTTGAAAGTGAAAGTACTTTGAGAAACATTCTTTTTTTTTTTATTCATAATTCATCATTTTAAATCAAAAAACTTTTTTCCTTTGAAAATGTAACTATTTTGTTGAAATCTTGTTTTAATCTGTTGAAAATTAATTTTTTAACTAAAAATTTAACTATTCCATTTTTGGTTGAAAATGCATCTTCTTTAGTTGAAAATTAATTATTTTGTTGAAAATTCGTATTTTTTACCAGAACATCAATCTTTATAGTTAAAAATGTACCTTTTTGGTCCAAAATTTAAATATTTAGTTCAAAATTCACTGGTATAAATATTTAAACTCTCCCATTTACGGGTTTGAGGGCCTACCCTCCCTTTACATAAAATTTACATTCCATCCTTAATCTAAGTTGTCCGCTACTTATCTACTAATGTTTCGCCTTACTTAAAAATAAAATTAAATAACAACAAAAAATAAAACTAATAATTCTAGTAATGAGCGATCTTCCAAGGCTTCCGTTTCCTTTTACCATAAAAACAAACATTTTCCACAATTTTAAATTTAACTTTGGTTTTTAAATTCCTTTTTCAGGCTCCACCGTTTGGCTCTGCCCTATTCCCTTACTTTCCCTTATTTCTTCCAATTTCTTCATCCACATCACTCCCTGTCCATTACCATCCAAAATCCACCTTGCACACTCATCAACACTCAAGTGCCCATCTTTCTCTCCTGTGCATCTCTCTAAAACATGTGCCCATGAGTCCAATTCGTATCCACATACTCTACATAGATTCTTCTCTTCATTCATCCAATATCTACAAGCACTCACTCCTTCTCCCATTCTGAACCCTACAACCTTACTCGATTTTTCTTCCTTTTTTATTTTTTGCAGATATTCTGGTTCCGTCATCCCTTTGACCATCCTATACCATCTATTGTACCTCGAATCTATTATCTTTGTCCATCTCTGTTCTCCTTGTTTAACTAATAGCTCTAACTCTATATTCTGTCACTCCATAACCCCTTTCGAATATTACACACCCTTCTCATTTTTCTCCTGTCTTCCTCCCATTTTGTATTTCCCAAATTACCTCTCGCTTCGTTGTTCCGAATTTCGCCGAAACATGCTTGTGCAATTCTACATCCCTCTCCCCTTTTTAGCTTCTCTTCAAACCTCCATGCTCTCTTAATTTGTCTAGTAACCATATTTCCTCTTCCTAACTCTTCTCTTAACATGTATCCTGGGCGGCTCCAGCTAACCCCCATTACCCACCTCAAAAATCGCTCATGCATGCTCTCTACTTTCCTATGTTCCTTCTATCCCCAGATCTCCACTCCATAACACAACACCGCCCAAACCAACGCATCAAACAACCAGACCCTCATTCTCCAATCGTCCTTAAACCTTCTCTTTCCTATTCCCCATACTTGACCCATTACTTCACTCGCACATTCAATTCTTTTCCTCACCTGCAGCTCGTTTCCCCCTCCTGAAACCAAAAATCTAAGTAACAGAATTCCTCCACCCTTTCCACTGTTTGTTTGTTCATCTTCCAAACATAATCTATTATGGTGTTTCTCTTTCTGAAACACATCACCTTGGTCTTCTCTATGTTCGCCGTCAAATCCTTTGCTCCCACATACTCTTCAAAAATTCTCATCATTAGATTCATACCCTTCTCGTTGTCTGCTAACCGCATAAGCTATAGAGTATATTTTGTTGTTACCCGATGTCGTCCCTCCTTTTCCTTTCCTCTTTAGCTTCTCCTCTAGATCTGCCAACAGCATATTAAACAGTAATGGACTCAAAGGGCACCCTTGCCTTAGACCTCTATCTATCTAGAATACCTCTCCTTTTTCTTTTCCTATCTTCACCCTAATCCTGGTTTCAGTAAAAATTTCCTTTATCCTTTCCACCAGCCTTTCTTCTATTCCCCTCTCTTGCATTGCCTGCTATAACACTTTTCTATTTACCGAATCAAATGCTGCTTCAAAGTCCACGAATAACGCGATTAGTTTGCCTCTCTTTTTCCCTAGATAGTTCAAAATTCACTTATTTTTTGGTTAAAAATCGAACTATTTTGTTGACAATTGTTTTGTTTTTTTGTGAAAATAAATTTTATTCACTGAAATTTAGTTTAGAAATTAGCACTGTCACGGATAAATGTGAGGAACTGCGTCAACTAGTTAACAAATTTAAAGATTCAATTTCGAAATCAATCCAGAAATATAATTCATGTGTAAAATTTGTTTTTATGTTTTTTGCCGTGACGAAAATGAGGTATTTGGAAAAAAATTATGATTTTAAGAATTTAACTGATATAATTAGCCATGTATTATGATAGAAAAAACATAATTTTCTATAAGAAAAATGCAAGATTAACGAAAAATAATTATTTTAGCGATATTTTTTGTACTTCAATTTCGTTTACCTTTGCTTCTTACAAATTAAAAAAAATGGTTGCATTTGAATAAACCATAAAGTAAACCATGAAATGTTTGACTAGCCATCTCGAAATTTGGGATGACGAGACACTTCGTTGTAAAAATTGTTTGAACGATTTCAGCCTAGAAACATTTACTTTTAAAATTGGAAACGGTAGAGTGGTAGAGAATATTTTCTTGAAAAAAAAACATAATTTATTATAATTCCAACATTTTTTAACAGTTGGTGAAAAGCGCTAGAAAGAAAAAATTCAAATGCTAAAAAAATTCTTAAAATAAATTTATATTCTTGGTCTGGAATTTTTTAATTTAAAATAATGGAAAAAAAATTGTATTTATTTTTAAATTATTATAAATTATAAATATTCATATAAATAAATATATAAAAATATATAAATATTATTATAAATTATTTTTAATATTATAATAATTTTATTATTGATCTAATATTATTTTAATTCTTAATATCATAGAGAAACTATTTTCTCAGAGATCTGTTTTTTGCACGACCAATACCTGAAATTCTATACTTACTCAATTTTGTTTGCATATTTTAAATATGCTTTATTCTTGTAAAATTTAACTATCTTTAAAAGCTGAATGTCATTACTTACGGAAAGTTTTTTGAAATATTTTAATTTTTTCTTTTAATGTTTAAAAAGTGTACTTTTTATTTTTTGCCAGACAAAGAGGCATTGCTGATTGGCTTTGAAACTGAAAATTTAATGTCTCAAGTTGTCAAAGAATTCTGAAAAATATTTTCCATACCCTTTTTAAATATTTTATTTTCTCAGCAATGAAGTATATTTTTAGAATTTTATACAGTATTTCAAAAAATACATGATAAGCAATTTGTATCGATTTGTCAATTTCTTCAAGATAGCATTTATTTTTGGCTGTAGCTGTTTGAACCTATTTTTTCTTTGTATATACATCAGTATAATTTTTCTTTTCATACGATGATGACTTCTTAAAACTATTCGTATTATTTGCATCTCCTTCAAAATAAATAAATTATTTATTCCACTTCGACTATATTCTATTGAAAACAGGTTTCTAATATTGGCTTACAAGTGTTTATAAGCTTATGATTCATTTTTTTATGTATTTTCAATTGGAGAGGTTTTTTATACATTTTTTAATAATGCAACATATTTGGGTTCTTGAATGTTTATTGAGTTTTTGGTGCAAGACCATTTTTCAAACTCACTTTACAGCCTACAGTTAAACATGAATTATTGATACCACAAATTAAAATTATTTATCTTTTTTCTGATATTGCGGGTTTTTGTTGATTCTGTGGGGCCATAAAGATTCGAAAGAAATGTTGTTCTCTCCTTGCGAATTACTGTTGATTTAAAAAATTTCACTTCGAACCGTAAATTATAGAAATTCCAAGATATATTGACACCAAAGTCAAAGTGGTAAGTATGTTTATATTTTAAATAATGCATTCGTATTTTTTGCCCTTATCAAATAATATGCAGTTAATTCAGATTTGAGACGTTCAGAAATTCGACTTATTTTTTTGAGCCTACAAGGTTTTGTAATGGTCAGAAAAATATAATTCATACCTTACTTTGTGAGATTTATCCATTTTTAAATTCCCAAATCGAGAATTTTAAAATAATAATATTCAAAATAAAAATCTTTTACTGTAGCTCTTTGAAACTATTGATTTCATTTTAATTTTGGATCTAAATTTAGAAACTTTTCAATAATTACGCTGATATGTATAGCTCTCGTTTGAGCTATTTTAAAATTCATATTTGTAACATTATTTCTCTTAACATAAAGAAATGTAATTAGATACTTTGTCTTGATTTTGAATTTATGTTAATTTTTAGCTAACAAAAATATTTTTCGATTTATCTTTTATATATTGTGGAATCTACAAATATTTTTTTTTTGAGCTTATTAATAATGTTACGTATGCCCTTTATTTCAACAGCTTTTTCAATAATTAAAGTGCAGTCTTGAAGATATAAACAATTAAAAATTAAAAGCGTTTGAACTTGAAGATTTTGTTATAAAAACAGTTTTATTTTATCAACTGGAAATATAAATAAATAAATAATTTGTAAAATGAATTTTTACTTCAAATACGAGAACAATAATAAAAATTTTTATTGATTCATCAATAAAATATTTTTAATACAAGGTTTTAGGTCTTCCTTTATATTATTCTTCACATTAAACTTAATGAATTTATTAATATATTATTTTTATTAATTTTTTTAGCCATTAAAAAATGTTTTTAACTTTAAAATAATTCCATAACAATATAGTCGTAATTAAAGGCTTTTATTAAATTTGAAGTATTTTTTAATTCTAAATTATTCGATTTTTAATCCAACTAATTAAAAAAATCATTTTAATTTATAAAAGAATAAGTATTTAATATTTACCAATATTTCAGAGTTCATTCAAGACGGGTAAATTGAAACAAAATATTTAAAATTTAACAATTGTAAACTGAATTGTTTTACATAGAAAGCTTTGAATCTCTAGAATTTCGAAGAGCTTTTTATACTTTTAACGGTACAATTTTAATCGTTCTGTTTGAAAAATGTTTAATTTAGAAACAAAGTGTGTCAAAATTTTGTTCAGAATTTCTACATATATTTTAAAATTAATCAAATTTTTCCTACAATTTTTAGAAAATCCTGCAAATTATAAAAACTTCTTTTAATCTTCCAGGTTCTTTTTAATCATTTGAAAATCTCTTAAAATCTTTTAAATTTTCTGTTACAATACATTTTCAAAACGAGTTATCATTTTCATTTATCCTATGAATCTTAAGAAAATATTTTTATTCTTTTAAAGCTTTTCACATTCTTCAAAATATCCTAAATTTTTCGTTTGAAATCTGAAAAAATCTACATTTTGTTTTAAATTCGGCTGTGGGTATTTGCAACAAAATTTCGGTACGTTATCAATTTCATTTTAACCTTTTTAAAACTTCAAAATACCTCTTAAAAATACTCTATTCTTTACAAATAAAAAATTTTCTATTGTTATTTATAAATTGAAATTTTAAGGATTTTTTTAATTTGCAGATTTTGAAATAAAATTTTTAAGCAAGAATGATAAAACTATTTAAAATTAAAATAATTAAAATTCTTATTTGAGAACTGTTAAGTTAACACCAAATTATTTTTTAATTTCTAATGTGTAGCTTAAAATTACTTAAAATAATATAATTTTGAAATTTTTTAAAGTTCATTCCTTGATTCTTTAATTTAGAGTATTGAAAATGTTAACGTAGATTTACATTTTTGAAAATCAATCTGATTTTTCGAACTCTATAATTTATCAAAGTTGTAAATTTTACAGTTTATCTAAATTTCATTTAAAATTGCTCAGTTGAAAAGTGTTAGTATCTTCCATTTTATATGTGTAAATTATTGAGAATTTGAATGCAAAGATTTTGAATTTGAAAAACTTTTAAACTTCAGTTTTAAAAGTTAAAAATTCAAGAGTTCCACTTTAAATGCTTCAATTTTTTAAATTGTTTATTACTTTAAATGAAAAAATGTTTCGAATAGAGTTCGATTTTTTAAAATTTCATTGACCATAAAAAATGTTTGCCAACCGGAAAATGACCGGAATTTTTTTCTTTCATTTAAACGGTCACCATGCTATGGCTTTTAAAGTGTTGAAAATGTTATAATTTTCTGAGAAAGTCATTCTTTTTCGTTAAAGATTTAACTGCTTTTTTTTAAATAAATCTATTTTTGTAGAAATTACATGCCATTTGGTTACAAATCTCTAACTATTTTGTTGAAATATCGTCTTTTTTAGTTGAATTCAACTGTTGTTGATTTAAACTAAAAATATATTTTGGGTGAAATAACTATTACATTTTTCGTTGAGAATTCATGCTTTTTGATTAAAAATTCAACTACTGAGTTAAGAGTACAACTACTTTATTAAAAATTCATTTTTTGGTTGATGATCCATTATTTTAGTAAAAAAAACCTTTTTTTTTGTCAAAAATCAACTATTTTGTTGAAAATTGTGTCTTTTTGTTGTTGTTCGAAATTAATTTCCTAACTGAAAATTAAACTATTCTGTGTTCCGTTAAAAATTGAACTATTGAATTACAAATTTTTTTGCCGAAGCTTAATAATTTTATTTAAGAATTATTTTCTTCAGCTAAAAATTTAACTGTGACTTTTTATGGATATTCTATCTTTCGTTACAGAAACTTAATCTTCTTAAATGAAATTTCATCTGCCTGGTTGAAAATTTAACTGCGTTTCGTTATTTTATTTTTTCGTTATTTTTCGTTATTTTATTTCATTTTATTTTGCTGAAAATGTATTTTTTTAACTTAAAATTTAACTTTTCTATTATTGGTTAAAAATTAATTTTTCTAACTAAAAATGTAACAATTATATTTTTGGTTGAAAATTTATATTTTATAGTTGAAAATATATGCATTTACTTGAAAATGCATATTTTTTAGTTAAAAATTCATTTTATTATGAAAATGTAACTGTTTCATTTTTGCTTTCGAAATTTCTTGTTTTTAATTGAAAATTCATTAATTTTGTTACCACTCATATTTTTTTCTTTAATTAAACTATTTTCGATGCCTGTTAAAAATGTATGTGTTTTATGTATGCCTTAAATAATTTGTGGACGATCTCTTATAAAATTCTGGCTGACTTGTCACTGCAAATGTTTAAAATAAATTTAGAAATAAATAAATTTTTTCATTATCATTATTGAGGTGTAGGTTTCATTTTATACATTAAAGAAAAAATTATAATGACCTGGGAAAAGTTTCAGAATTTCCAAATTTTAATTTTCTAGCAACCTTGTTATCTTTTCCAGAAAGTGCCTAATTTAGACGATCAGGATTATCAACGATGCGCATTGCGGATATTCAAATGTATAGACCTGCAATCCACATTCATCTACTGCGGACTGATTTGGCTACTGATCTGCATTGTAAGTATTTAAAATGTCAGGGGATTTTTTTTAATGTCAGAGAATTTTTTCAAGAGCGTGCTTAATTTTTTTTAATTACAATATTGAATTAAATAACAACGATTATTCATTTGTAAATGTAGGTTTTTATTAATGTATTGAACTATTTTGTTGAAAATTCGTTTTTTTGAGTATTTGAAATCCATTTTTCTAGCTGAAAATGTGACTATTCAGTTTTTGGTTGAAAATTGTTCTGTTTTAGTTAAAAATTTAAGTCTTTGGTTGAAAATCCGAGTATTTTGTTGAAAATTCGTTCTTTTAATCTTCTTTGGTTGAAATATCAACTAATACATTTTTTTAATCTGAATTCATCGTTTTTTAATGAAAATTTAATTACTTGGTTGAGAGTTAGTCTTCCACTAAAAATTAATTTGTTGTTAACTATTTATCATTTTAATTGAAAATTCATCTCCTTAGTTGAAAAAAGTGCTATTTTGTTGAAAATTTGTTTTTTCTTTGACTGAAAATCAATTTTTTCACATTTGTAGAAATTAAGCTTCTAGGCTAAAAATTATTTTTTTTTCTGAAAAATTTAATAATTCGAGTTGAGGACTCATCATTTTAGTTGAAAAATTCATCACCTAATTTGAAACTGTAATATTTTTTGAAAATTAGTTTCGTTTTTATTGCAAATAAATTGCTTTTTTGCCAAAAAATGTTGTTAAAAATTAAATTATTCTAGTTAAAGGCCATCATTTTAGTTTTGAAAAATGATCACCTTGTTTGAAAATGTATTATTTTTTTGAAAACTAGTTTTGTTTTTTTTTGCAAATAAATTTTTTTTTACCGCAAAACGCAAATATTCCCATTCAAAATTACATCCTTTTAGTTGAAAATCCATCTCTTTGGTTAAACATTAATTTTTAACTTTAAATAGAACTTGAAATAGAAATTCAATATTTGGTTGAAAAATGATTTTTTTAATTGAAAATTTGGACTTTTTTGTTGAAATTAATCTTCTGGGCTGAAAATTAATCTTTTTGTTGGAAATTCAATTCATCTAGTTAAAGACTCATCATTTTAGTTGAAAATTCATCACCTTGTTTGAAAATGTATTGTTTTTTTTAAATTAGTCTCGTTTTTGTTACAAATAAAGGGTTTTTTTACCGCTAAATGCAACTATTCCCATTAAAAATTACATTCTTTTAGTTGAAAATTCATCTCTTTGTTTAAACATTAATTTTTAACTTAAAATATAACTATAAAATATTTGGCTGAAAAGATCTTTTTGAGTTAAAAATTTTGACTTTTTTGTAGAAATTTATCTTCTGGGCTGAAAATTAATCTTTTTATTGGAAATTTAATTCTTCTGGTTAAACACTCGCCATTTTAGTTGAAAACTCATCCTCTTCTACGATAATATAATATTTGTTTAAAATTAGTTTCGTTTTTGTTACAAAAAAATTGTATTTTTTACCGCAAAATGCAACTATTCCCATTAAAAATTACATCATTTTAGTTGAAAATTGATCTCTTTCGCTAAACATTAATTTCTAACTTAAAATTTAAGTATTAAATTGTTGGTTGATAATTTATCTTTTTAATTTAAAATTTATGTATTTTCTAAAAAAAATTCCTCTTTGGTATACATTAATCTTATTTGTTAAAATATCATCTTTTTGTTTAAAATTCAACTATTCCAGTTAATTTCCAGTCTTTCTAATTTTAAATAATTTTTGCTAGTTTTTTAGCCATTTTTTTCAAAATTTAGAAACAAAAACCAATATTAAAAAAATATTGATTTTAAACCAATAGACAAAAATATAAATATTCATCATTTTAGTTGAAAAATCATTTTTTCGGTTAAAAATAAAACCACTTAGTTAAAAATTGCACTCTTTTCTCAAAAATTCCTCTTTTTGTTTAAAGTCATCTATTCCAGATGAAGACTCATCCTTTAAGTTAAAAATTCAACTTTTTTGTTGAAAATTGGTCTTTTCTGTTTAAAAATCCGACTTTTTTCTTGAAAATTCATACTTTTTTTGAAAAATCGTATTGGTTAAAAATCAAACTGGTTGGTTAAAAGTTCAATTAAATTTATCTTAAAAATATTTCTCTTTTTGTTGAAAAAATAGTTTTTTAACTGAAAATTTAACTATTCTATTTTCGATTGAAAACTGATATTTTTAGTTAAAAATAAATGTATTTGTTTGAAAATTGATCTTTTTCTGTTGTAAATTCAATTGTTTTATTGAGAATTACTGTTTTTTAATCTTCTTTTTTGGAAAAGTAATCTTTTTGGTAGAAAACTCGACTATTTGGTTCAAAATGAATAAATCTGTTTGAAAATCCAAATTTCTACTTGAAAAGTTAGGAATTTGAAGCCGTTTAAATTGAAATTAATATTAATAGTTTTAGTATTATTTAATTGTTTAATTAATCTCCTGTGCTAAAATATTTAAGAATATCTTGTAATATTAATTAAATTCCTAGACACTAAAAAGACTTTATTTATAATAAACTCGAAAAAAATTATATCCAGAATAAATGTGAGATACATGTAAAAAACCTGGAATTATCAGCAAATTTCTCTCCGGAATTTTAGTAGACACCCTGATAATAAATTCCAGCGAGTGGCCAATCCGTTTGAATTTTATAGAGAAAGCTCTAACTTTTCTTGAACTCAATTTTCCTTAAAATCCTCAGCATTTAATTATAACAGATTGCAGATAAGAATTTAAGCCATATCATGTCACATGCGGCAGGTCTCTGCGGCATGTCACATCTGAGGCTTGTCACATCTGCGGTATGTCACAACTGCGGCATGTCACATATGTGGCATGTCACCTCTTCGGCAAGTCACATGTACGGCATGCCTCATCTGCGGCATGTCACAACTGCGATATCTCTACCCAGCGGCTTCTCTCCGCGCGGCATTTCTCACTGTGAAATTGGCATTTTTGCGGCATCTCTCACCAGTAAGTATTCTCCCAGCGGCATCTCTCCCTTCCAAAAAATGTTTAATGTCCAATTAAAAATGATTGAACTGAGGCAAGTCTCCCTGGATTAATTGTCTTTCCGGTGACATCTCTCTCCCGGAAAAAAATTCTCGGGTTCATATTAAAATATTAAAACTGCGGCAAGCCTCCCGGGACTAATTGTCACATCTGTGGCATTTCGTACCAGCGAAAAGTCTCCCCAGTGGCATCTCTCATCCGTGGAAAAATGTTCAAGTCCACATCAAAGTGGCAAAAGTGTGGTAAGTCTCTCACGACTGATTGTCACACCTGCGGCATCTCTCGCCCGCGGCCAGACTCCCCAGCGGCATCTCCCATTCGGGAAAAATTTTTCAATCCTGATCAAATTGGCAAAAGTGTGGCAAGTCTCCCAGGATTAGTTGTCACATTCGCGGAATCTCTCATCAGCGGCAAGTCTCCACAGGGGCATCTCTCCCCCAAGAAATATTTTTAAGCACTTCCAAAGATGACGTAACTGCGGCAAGCCTCCCCAACGGCATCTCTCTCCCGTAAAAACTGGTTAAGTACTTCCAAAAGTGGAACAACTGCAGCAAGTCTCCCCAGCGGCATCTCTCCCCAGACAAATTTTCTAAGTAGATTTAAAGATGGCAAAAATGCGGCCAGTCTCCCCAGCAGTTTTTTATCTGACTTTCCGCAGTTTTTCCATCTTTTGAAGTAGTTGAAAAATTGTATAGGGATAGTGATGCCGCTGGGAAGACTATCTGCAGTCATACCATCCTTAGAACTAATTAGAACATTTTCGTGGAGGAAAGATGTCGCTGGAGAGACTTGCCCTACTTTTGCTATTTTTAGAAGTCCTTACAAAATTTTCTTGAGGGAGAAATGCCGCTGGGGAGACTTGCCGCAGTTTTTCCATCTATAAAACTAATTAGAAAAATTTGCTGGGGGAGAGATGCCGTTGTGGAAACTTGCCGCACTTTTGCCATTTTTATAAACCCTTACAAAATTTTGCTTGGGGGAGAGATACCGTTGGGGATACTTGCCACAGTTTTGCTATCTTTAAAAAAACTTAGAAAAATTGTTGGTGAAGAGATGCCGCTGGGGAAACTTGCCGCACTTTTGCGATTTTTAGTAGTGTTTACAACATTTTCTTGGGAGAGAGATGCTGCTGAGGAGACTTGCCGCAGTTTTGCCATTTTTAGAAGTCCTTACAAAATTTTCTTGGGAGAGAGATGCCGCTGGGAAGACTTGCCGCGTTTTTGCCATCTTTAAAACTACTTCGAAGATTTGTTGGGGAAGACATGCCCCGGGGAGACTTGCCGCACTTTTGCCATTTTTAGAAGAGCTTTAAAAATTTTCTTGGAGAAAGATGCCGCTGGGGAGACTCGCTGCAGTTTTGAGCTCTTTGAAATTACTTAAAAAATTTTCTTGGGAGAGAGATGCCTCTGGGGAGACTTGCCGCAGTTTTGTCATCTTCCGAAATACTTAAAGAATTGTCTTGGAGGAAATGTTTCTCGGTAGATTTGCCGCAGTTTTGCCATCTTTGAAAATACTTAACAAATTTTCTTGAGAGAGATTTTCCACTGGAAGGCTTGTCGCTGATGAGATGCCGCGAATGTGACAATTAATTCTGGAGGACTTGCCGTACTTTTGCCAGTTTGATGTGGATTGCAAAAATTTTCTCTAATGGGAGATGCCGCTGGGGAGTCTTGGCGCGGGCGACAGATGCCGCAGGTATGACAATCAGTCGTGAGAGACTTGCCACACTTTTGTCACTTTGATGTGGACCTGAAAATTTTTCCACGGATGAGAGATGCCACTGGGGAGACTTACTTTTCGCTGGTAGGAAATTCCACAGATGTGACAATTAGTCCCGGGAGGCTTGCCGCAGTTTTAATATTTTAATATCAATCCGACAATTTTTTCCGGGCGAGAGATGTCACCGGAAAGACAATTAGTCCAGGGAGACTTGCCTCAGTGCAGTCATTTTTAATTGGAAATTAAACATTTTTTGGAAGGGATAGATGCCACTGGGAGAATATTTACTGTTGACAGATGCCACAAAATGTCAATTTCACAGTGAGAAATGACGCGCGGGAGAGAAGCCGCTGAGTAGAGATGCCGCAGATGAAGCATGCCGTAGATATTACATGCCGCAGAGGTGAAATCTATAGATGTGACATGCTGCAATTGTGACATACCGCAGATGAGACATTCCGCAGATGAGACATTCCGCAGATGTGACATGCCGCAGAAGAGATATGCCGCAGATGTGACATGCCGCAGGTGTGACTTGCCGCAGAAAGACTTGCCGCATGTGACATGATATGGACCCAATTGTACGGGATTTTATTTTTGAAGCTGTAATTTCTTATGGTTTGTACGCGGAGCAGGAGTGAAACTTTCTTTAATTCATAAATCACATTATTTCCAAGTTACTTTTACCACCATAAAAGACAAAATGGCTTGGGAATGTTTAAATGTTTCAGAGAGATAAATGGGGGTTGCTACGGAGCAAGAAATTCTGAAGGCCTGAGTGAAAATGCTTCGACTTGAGTTCGACTTGGTTATGTCTTGAGTTCGTATCCAATATATCGATGTCTGGCTGCGTCTCAAAACTGAGTCGAGGCATAAACCTTCGTCTTACTTTTACGGCCACGACAGGTAAGACGGCGTTTACTTGTCTCAAGTATACCTGCCTTAATACGAACCTTTTTCGACTCATAAATGAGATTAAAATTGATGAATGAAAATTTTTTAATTATTAAATTAGTTATTTTTAATTTAAAAATTCAGAATCTGTGTATCTGAACGAGTATAACCCTTAAAAATTGTCTTCAAAAAAATAAAAATTGTAATTTTCCAGAAGGATCTCCTAAGCTGTTAGAAATACGTAAAAACAAACAACATTTTTGGTATCATCGATAAACAAGTATAATACAAATTAAAATCGGTAAATAAGTTGATTGAATATATATAAAGGACATTTATAAAGGATACTGTCCGAAGCAGATATAAACGTCTCATCCGGAAAATTTGGTCTTCCGAACCTCCGGCGAGGAACAAAGTATTTGCAACGAACCTGATTTGGAGTAGTTCCATGGACGAAAAACGAGCTCAGATCCCTTGATATCGGGACAAGAAAGGTTATTCACATGAATAAAAGCACACTGTAAAAAAAGGTCGTGGAATTTTAGTACGCTAAACGTATTTAAAAAGTGGACTCATGCGTGAAATTAGTATAGAAATGTCTAAAATTGTACAAAAGTTTAACATTCTCAACTGAACTAAAATTTAATATGTGACGTTATATAAAACAACGGAAAGTGGAAAATTTCTCCAAAATATCAACCTAACCTCAAATACTTCAATCATCAAGATCATATTAAGAATATATTTATAATTACGCAAGCTTATATGGCATAAAATTTATAATATAAAATCAGTCACTCGCATTTATGCTTTCCCCGGAAGTGAGCTATAAAATTTGCAAACTAAAATGTACGTTCGCTCATAACACGCGACAAACGGGCGAAAAAAAATCTCTATTTTTGTTAGAAAATAGAAATTTATGCGCAGTCGGTAATTTTACCTGTCTGGAGAATTTTACTATGTACAGTGTGAGTTCTTTTTCACACACTCTGAACGTAGCGATTTTCAACACGTCGTATGAATTCATCAAACTCATACAATTAAACCGGTAAGAGACGTCATTCTACACAACGTGTGTAAATTTTCACTTTGAAGTGCAATTTTTAAACGTATTTTTTACAGTGCATGCATCTTAAGTCTTCTGTTCCGCGACTGTACATCGCACGCCGTAAAGGTGGTCGCGGAATATTGAGCCTGGAATGTCTTCACAACAGGATTATTCTGGGTACAGCACATAGAGTCGCAAATGGAAGAGACCCTCTTCTTAAAATGGTCAGGAATCACGAAGAAGTGGGCAAAGGTGCGTTTCTGTACAAAGCAGCAGAGGAGGTTGCTGAAACACTCGGACATAACTTCAGTATTAGGGGTGAGCAAAATGCATCAAATCTTATCTATCTCGAGTACTCACTCCTGAAAGCCCGGATTAAGAAAGCACAAGAGAAAAACTTTCGTGAACAGCTCCTCGATAAGAGGATGCACAGTATCTTCCACAAAAATGTGGAGGATCAGTCAATGTCGTGTGAGCTAACGTTTGCTTTCCTGGAATCGCCCGGATTGAAGTCTGGTACAGAGGGTTTCATTTTTGCATGCCAAGACGGTGTCATTTCCACCTTAACATACTGTCGCCACATTTTGAGCCAAGACA
>NC_046665.1:59434692-59454859 GCF_010883055.1 Belonocnema kinseyi
TCCCTGCGTGTCAACAATATGCTAAAACACTTGCGGGAAAAATGCAGAAGGCAGTTGTCCTTGGGTCGCTCCGTATTCTTAGGATGCACGAGGCTTTTGCTGAATCGTCTTATTGATTCTTTACAGACTGTAACCACCTATCTCACGGTTGTGAGACGTGGTTGTGGCTGAAATTTTACCGCGATTTCGCTGGAAGCGGGTGCAATTTTTCAGATTAGCACCCGCTCCCGGCGAAATCCTGCGGTTGTCCTTATGACAAATTTTTAATTATATATATATAATGTATAAAATTATACAAGATTGTTTAATAATTAAAAAAATAGTCATAATGACCCTGTTTTTAGGTCAGGTATACATTCGAAGTTATAAACCGCTCGTGTTGGAGTCATAAAAATTTGACTCATGAGATAAATTTATGTCTTTAAGACATAGAAACTTGTCTCCAAGACATAAATTGAAGTCTGGCTTCATCTCAAAACTGAGACATGCTCAATTCGAACTTTTCAACTTCAGCATGTCTTGACTGGGGGCAATTCAAGTCGAACTCAAGTCAAAGCATTTTTACTCGGGGGGCAAGGAATTTAAAATGGTCAGGGAAAAATCTGGAATAATCAAGTAAAAACCTGAAAGAATCTAGGAAGTTTTGATAAAAAGTGGATAAGACTCTTGATGCCTATTCGCACACAAGTACTCAAGACAAATTTGTAAATAAACTTTTTTTATACATTGCATTATAATTGATATCCTACGCGTAGAGTTTTTAAAAATTCTCAATTTTGAGTTTATCTGTTTTTTTTTTTAATGTTTTCAACTTTACTTAATTTTTTCTGGTGTTTTTCATCATTCTGAAGTTTGGAAGCGTTTGAATGAATTTTTAAAGCTTGTTAGAAATATCCCAAATATTTCTTAAGCTCAGTTAAATAAATATAATTTTCAGGCCTCACAGGCCGGTCTCTATATTCCCTATTATATAGTACCCTATTTGCAGTCCACACTGGAACATTAAAAAAGTGTAATAAGATCAAAGTTTCCAAGAGTCAAATCAATCAATTTCTTAATATAAAGTCACTCTAGTAATTTTTCTTTTGATAAATCACAATAAACAATGTAATAACAATGAATAATATTTTATAATATTTAGGATATTTTAAAGAATCTACTCACTCTTGAAGCCTGTACAAATCACCTTAAATTTTTATGAATTTCATCAAATACTTTTTAATTCTCTTTAATTTTTCTAAACTCATTTCAAACTTACTCAATTCAAGGAATATTTTTATATTTTTAAATTGCTTTCAATTCACTTGATTGATTTTTTAATTCATATTGATTTTTTTATGAATTTCATTGAATTTTTCTGATTTTCCATTAATCCATCTAAATTGATTCCGATTTTACTGAAAACCATGGACTTTTTTTCGATTTTTAAAATTATTTCCAATTAATTTTCATTCTTTTCAATTGTTTTTTCGTCATTATTTACTTTTTTAGAAATTAATAGGATTTCAAAAATTTGAAGAGATTTGAAATTATTTTTTGGAATTCGCCCTGAATTGTTATTAATTTATCCTGAAATCTTTTAATTCTTTAGAATTTTTTAATTGACTTGAATTCTTTCAAAATTAATCAATTTTACTTAATTCAGACAATGTTTTTGAAATTTTTTATTCAATTCTTCCTGAGGCTAAATTTATAAAATTATTAAAAGATTTGAAATATCTGAAGGTAATTTTTCAATTACCTTGGCATTTTCCAGAGCTTTAAAAAAATTTTAACGATTCTAAAAAATTTAAAGAAATTTTAAAAGGTTCACAGAAATTTTTTATATATTTCAATAGTTTGAAGGCATTTCAAAGACTTTTAAATATTGTAGAGTATTTAAAAATATTCCAAAGCATTTTCAAGAGATTTACAAATTTTCAAGGGGTTTAATAGTTTTAAAGGATTTTTATATTTTAATGGATCTCATAGAAAATATTCACAAGAAGTGAGGGATTTCGTAAGGTTTCAAATATTTCAAGCGATATTCAAATATTTTTTTCAATTAATTTGAAATTCAACCTCATTTTTTATTAATTTATCCTCAATTCTTTTAAATTCTTAAAAATTCACTCAATTATAATCAATTCAATTAAGTTATTCATATTTTTAAATTGTTTTTAATTCATTAAATTGCGTGTTAAATTCAGCTTGATTTTTTGTTGTTTTACATTTAACTCTTGTCATTTCCCTGAATTTAATCAAGATTTATTGTAATCAATGGAATTTTTTCGATTTTGCACCAAATTCTTTCGCATTCCCTTGAATGTTACTGAGCTCATTTCAAACTTACTAAGTTCAATAGAATTTTATCATATTTCTAAATTGTTTTTAATTCATTTGATTTTTTTTTAATACAACTTGCATTTTTATGAATTTCATCGGATTCTTCTCGTTTAACGTAAATATTTCTCTAAATTTATTCAAAGTTCAAGAAAATCAATAGCATTTTTTTATTTCTTTTTAAATTTGTCCAACTCTTTTGAATTAAACTTGAATTGGTTTGAAGTCTTGTGAATTTATCCTGAATTTGTTACCCTTTTGAGCGCCCATAAAAAGTACCCTTTTTGAGTGTGTCATAAAGCACCCCTTGTTACCTATATTTTATCCCGTGGAGACTATGAGGCCTGTATTTTTCTTAACACACACAACTCAGTATTTCATAAATTGACTGAATTTATAATATTTATTGTGTAGACACATAAAATTCTTATTAGCATAATGCTCTCAAATTTATGAGAAGAAAAATCTCGTGTTATTTTTTAAGTGTTAAAGAAAGTTTTTGGTTAAAAACAGTATCTTTTGTATATTATTAAAAATCATTTTTGTTTAGAAAACCCCAATAAATTGCCACAAAAATTATTCTTATGAGAAATTGTTAATTTTCAAAAAGCCTACGGGAATTTTATCGTAGATCTCCGCTGGGCACCCTGAATGTAGCAGAAACATTTGTAATTGAAATTAATTTTTGATTGAAAGTACATGATATATTATTTTTGTGCCATATTACTTAAATCAACATTTATTTTTTAGAGACCTTTTGAATAATAATAAATAACCTTTTTGAATCAGTTTTCATTTTGTTTCCAGGACATTCAAATATTTATAAAATTTAGTAGAAGTATTTGCAATTGAAATTAATTTGTTATTAAACTTAGTATATGATGTATTTTTGTGCCATATTACTACAAATCATTTTGCCGCAGAATTTTTTGTTTACTAAATATAATAACTAATCTTTAGACTAGGATGTTTTCTCTTTTCAGGTTTTGTGTGAGTATTGTATTTGTGAAAAATGCCCTAACGTGGACTAAACCTCAGGTGCACGATAAGTCCCCGGAAGAATCCCTAGGTTAGGCTTTTTGGCACCGGGGCAGTGTGAATGAGAACCGTGGAGGAAGAGTGTTGGTGTGATTTTTCTTTTGCATTTTTAATTCTAGCTATAGGAAGGTAGGCAATTTTTTCTGGAATGAATGTTTAGTTGTAACTAGGTAGATCCAGAGTGAAATATTCTCGAGTGCGTACGATATTTATCCTGGATAAAGCAGGTATTATTCCAGAGGTACATTTTGAAGATAAAAAAATTATCCTTGAAACTTTGAATTGTTTACCTGTTAACAATATCAAATTAATGAAAAATGCTTGAGGTAATGGAGAAGTTGAGGAAAATCTAGTTTTCGCGTATTTGGTTTTAATATCTGATTTAGGGTCTCGAGCACAAATACCCAAAAAGGAAAAGGGGAACGGCGTTATATGTTGGTCCATCTTTTGATGAACGGACATTTAACAATTATTTACTTCTTCGACGTCAGTCACTATAATGATTTGCAATTTTATTATGCACATTGATTTCTTCTCGGCTTCTTGTCATTTTGAATTTTATGTCTATGTGTATTTGTTTCTGCTTCTAGGTGTAAAAAATTTTTTTTTATCAACAGGATTTCACTATCTTGGTTAAATTCTCTTTGTAGAAATTAATACTTAATTTTCTTGTCAAATTCAAATGTGTGATTTTGAATTTGGCAAACGCTAGCCCTTAAATTTCTTTCTTCGTATATTTTCTTTCATTAAACAAACAATTGTTTAGAGTCTAGAGGTTTTGTCAGGCCATTAAAGATCTGACAAATCATTTTCTTAGTTTTGAGTTTGAAAAAATAGAAATTTAACACTAAAAAATGCTTGCAACCCTAAATGTATTTGTTATTAATTACAATTATTGTTCTGCAATTGCTCCTAAAATTTTTTTGTGAAATGAAATGCACCGCATTTCTTCGTCAATATAAGGAGAATATTCTTCAAAATGAATATGTTCAAACTATTTATACCGGGTGGTAGACAAAAATCTTGAACTTCAAAATACACAAGAAATACACAATTTCACAGTTCAAAAATTCCTATAGTAGATCAATATATATTTTTAGCTATCATTTTAGATCAAGTCTTATTTTTAGCAATTAATAATCCAGTAAAATCGATAAGGATATCGATAGGAAAAACTAGTTATGTAAATGACCGGTAAAAATTTATTTCAAAGTACTATAAGAATCTTTACACTATAAAAAATCAGTATTTGATTTTATTTTATAATTAGATTTTTTTCAGTTACCTCTAAAAATCTTTTTTGAAATAAAAAATATATATAGCAATATTTTTTTCAACAAAAGAAAGAAAGTTAAGGGGAAGCGTTTGCAATAAATTAAAATACATTTACAAATAAAGGCTTTACATAATTATGCACAATTATTCATCAATTCTTGTTCACATTCATCTTCTTTTATTTTCCAATGCAGTTTGTAAACGATTCTTGAGAATAAGTTTCGAATCTACTTTCCCTTTTTTGTTATCGTGTAGAAATGGTGATTAAAAGTTGTTGAAAAATAAAACGAACTGTCTACTATTACGTTATTTTCCGTTGGACTAATCTTTTTTGAGCTCGTGCAGGGCTAACGTTACGGAAAATCGCGTAATACTATCCCTAGAGGTATACTTGACCGGTTCGTTTAACTGAAAATTTCGTTTTACTAGTCAGTGCAAAAATTAAAAGAAAGTAGTATTAACTAATTTCAAAATCACTCAAAGGAATTTGAAAGGGTACTTTTTTATAAGAATGATGAAGAATTAATTATTCAAAGTAAAAATGACAAATTTAAATCTAAAATAAAAATATTTAAAATTAGGAATTTTCTTAGTGGTAATATAAAAATTCTTCATTTGAAAACTTAAAAAGTCAATTATCTCTAAAATTCAAAAAATAAAATTTATCGAACTGTTTCAAGTCTCAAGCACTTTTAATTTCTGAATATTGAAATTAAATTATTCAATTTTTAATTGAGACTTGATCGTGAGACTTTTTCGGCGGTTTTGAGAAAATTAGAACCAATGGACTCATTGAACCTCAAAAGTTCGCTATACTTCGTTGGAATTTTAATCACAATGAAACTTTTAAAATTGAAATAGAAAACTAGAAAGGTTGTGCTCTTTTAATTCAGGATATTCAAAATGGAATAATTTCTCAATAAAGCGTTATATTCAAAAAATTAGTGATTAATTAAAAAATAGTAAATAATAGACCTTAATTTAAACAATTTCTCTTTTCGTGAATCCGTATACATCGATTTAATCTTTTCAAATTGCAAGTCTTTATAGTTGCCCGAGTCGAAATATAGGTCCTTTTTATATTCTCCATGCTGCTGAATGAATTTTTTTTTAGATCTTCTTAATACTCGTCTTCCTTGTATGATTCTCTTAAGTCTTATTAAAATATTAATGAATAAATATTTTTGAATTTTCAAAACTATTACTTATAATATATTGATGCGACAATTTATCCAAATTTACTGAATATTATAGTTTGAGAATATATTTATTTGAGTTTTTTTTTATTGACAGAAAATCCAACATACACTGCATTATCTATATTCATATAAATAGAGGAGAGTACCCAAATATGAGATACTAACTCTGGCGTGTTTGCCGGAATTCTATGGACTGAATTTAAAAGTAGTATAGGTCATTTTAAAGGAAATTTAGTTTGCCATAAGGAGCTTAAATAAGAAATTTTATTAGCATTTTTTTATGCTGAAAATACAAAAAATGTAAAAAAGTGCTTTTTCCAAACTCGTCAAGCTATTCTCACAATTTGAGATACCCCAGGAAATAGCTAATAAAATGAAAAATAAAGTATTGTTTTTAATGAAAAACTTTATTCTGTGTTTCCGAAGCATAAATTTACTGCTATTGAAATATATTTAGTTTTTGCAGTAGTCATAAACACTTTCGTATCCAGTTTCCCCCGCGCAGCCACAGTGTTATAAAAACCACAGGTATCTCATATTATGAGAACCACACCGTGCAGCTACACACTTACTATGCTTGACTTGTACATTGAAAAACTTCAACAATATCGATATTTTCCTACTTAGTTATTCAATCCCCATCACTCCAAGCAAACTTTACTGCTAAATGCATATTTAATGAATAATAAATAGGGTTTAAAGAATTCCCTTCCAAGAACTCGACCACCATCGATTTCACAAAAAGTTCGCCTATAATCTTTAGAACCCCAATGAAAAATGGACTATGCCACGAAATTACTCTTTCTTCAAGGGCTACAAGTTAGTGATAGAACCAACAGAGTGGGTCTCTTAGTTTAGCTGATACCCCGCTGTCTCATATTACGAGAATATCTCATATTCGAGTACTCTCCTCTACAAAAATACAATCGAAAAAAGGTTGTTTGTGTGAAGTTCTAACAGCATTAAAAACTTTCTATTGACAGTCAAAAACTCCTCTAAAATTTCATTTAAAAATTCCTTCTGTCTCTCCATCGGAGACGTAGCTAAGAATCTCAAAAAATGAAGAAATTCTTCAAAGTTGAACAAATTTTTTTTTTAGATTTAAATTATCAATAAAAATAGTTCAATGCAAGTCGATTTATACATGTATAGCGATAATTACGTTAACCTATTTTTTACCCTCCCTAATTGACTTTAAAGTTTCAAAATTTTTTTAAATATCTACTATTTGGCTGTTTTCTGAAGAGTCACTGTAAATTTCCCGACTATCTCACCATACAATGTGCGATATACAATAATGGGATTGTATTTCCAACATGTTCTAACAATAATATATAAGGAATGTTGACATTAAAATGATTTTTATTGAGTTTGAACTACAGGAAAATATTTAAAAGTGATATATTTCTATTTATTTTATATTAAAATTAATTTTCGGTATATAAATCATCAGAAAAAATAGTTCAAAGCATTTATATTTGTACATACAAAGCTAAAAATTAATGATTTAATAATTAATTAATATTTAATTAATTATAATTAATTTTTTCGCGCGCATTTACTGGATCGATTACCGTTGACGCTCTTATTCAAAATGATTTTTTATTTGTTTATAATTGTTTACAACAAACAATAATTACGAAGTGCATAAAGAAATTAAAAATTATTTTAAACTTATATTTGTGATGAAAAAGTTATTTCTTCCTTTAAATTAAAAATTGATTATTTATTTTTAAACTAGTAAAATAAAATATTTATCCTAACTTTTACTTTATAAGTCTGTTTTGTGATCGAAGAATTGTTCATATTAATTAATTGTTTGTTGCAAAGAGTTACTTGCATATTTCATCATTTTAAATAAACGTTCCAGCTGTAGCCAATCCGATTGTCTACGTGACGTACGCAAGTTCAAGTAGCAGACAATTTTGACATGTTATGGTATTTTGACAAGCAGAGAAAAAAATGTGCACAAATGTGCAATTTTTGAAAATTAATTTGGATGCCAAAGATGTTCCAGGTGCAGAATTAAGTGTAGGACACAATTCTACTCAAATAAAAAGTTGGCTGCAGTGACGCAAAGAATCGGCAAAGGAAAAAAGAACGAATTATTTGCAAGGAGATGTTAAATCATTTGTTAACCTCCCCCTTCCCCGAAATTAACGTATCCGTTGGCTAAAGACAGAGTCTACGATATTTTCTACTTAAATAGATGAATTTTGAACATAAAGAGATAAATTTAAAAGAAAACTTAACTTTTATCAGAACGTAGCATTAAGGACCAAATAGTAAAACTTTCGAATGAAACAGACAAGGTTTCCCAAAAATCGTACAATTTCGAAGTAAAAAAGATTAATTTTTTGGAGGGCGGTTAAATTTAAAAAATAAGGTTCTTTTCAAATAAGAAAGATGAACTTTTAACCAAGTGGAAGAATTTTTCAATATGAATTTTTAACAACGTAGTTAAATATTTGACAAAAAATGATGACTTTAACCTAATAGTTCAATTTTTCAAAAATAATTAGATTTTCAATAAAATAGTTAAATTTCTAATCAAATATTTGAATTTTAAGCACACAAAGATGCATTTTTGATCGAATGGTCAAATTTTCAAACAAAAAATATAAAAATTCAAATATTTGAATTTTCATTACTAACAGACAAACTTTTTAGAAGACATATGAATTTTCATGAAGACAGTTAATTTTAAATCGAGAAGTGAACTTGAAAATCAAAAACGATGAATTTTTACAAAAAAGCGATAATTTGACGCTAAGGAAGATGAATTTTTAACAAGATAGTTGAAATTCCATCAAAAAAGTTGAAGTTTTAACAAACAAGAATAACTTTTTACCCACAAAGATGGCTTTTTAGAAAAAGATTTAAATTTTCTACCAAACAGTTGAATTTTCAACACACAAGATTCATTTTTTTCTCCAAAAAGACGACTATGTTGTATCCAAAACGGCGACTATTTTTTAGTAAAAAATTAAAAAAATAATTTTCTACCAAAAAGTTTAATTTTTAACTTATACAATATACATTATAAAGTTTAAACCAAATAGTTTAATTTCCTATTTAATTGTTAAATTTTCAAGCCAAAAAGCTGAATTTCGTAAAAAACAGTATACTTTTTAACATGAAAGTTTATTTAAAAGCAAATAGTTGAGTTTTTAACTGTAATTATGAATACCTAGAATAAAAATTATTTTCTTTTTCAGAGTATTTCAAAGAAGATTCCATTTTTACCATTTCTAATTTAAAAAGCTAATTTTGTAACCATAAGTGCAATAGATTATAATTGTCAATTCAAGAAATTTATTTTCAACTAAACACGAAACTAATTTCTATGAAAATAGTTAAATGTTTAACCAAAGTGATGAACCTTAAACTAAAAAAGTGAGTTTTAAGTAAGTATTTGAATTTTTGATAGAAAAGATGACTTTTTAACCCCCGCCCCAACTTCTAAAAGTGCTAAAGTAGTTTCTGAAAAGTAACGCTAGGCCAATTTCTTTTAGGACTACATAAGTGATCATTTCAATTTAGGAATGAACGTACGAATCGATTAATTTATTAAAATACAATTAACCACAAATATTGAAATAATAATGCCTTTTAGCACTTCTGAGATTTGACTCCGGCATTCTTTTTCATTAATAATAGTTTGTCCACAATTTTATACAACTTTCTAAATGTTTATTTAAATTGCTGACATCTCCTTTCTCAGATATTCACATTTTATGTGAATCTGACATTTGTCCAAAAAATGCTAAAGTTAACACTTTGCACTTTTTCGTTTCATTGTTTCCCATACGATAATTTGATGAATTAAAAATTGATGACGATGTTAAAATATATACCGTGTCTAAATTCACCCAAGCTACGTGAACTTATGAAATATCAATCTATTAAAATTGCTTTGTTAGGTTAATAAACATTATTTCAATTAATCTAAAATTATACATTCAGTATCAACAAATGCTTTACGGATTCCCGAGCATCAAGATATTTCGCACGACTCGAGTAAATCTCAATCCGACAGAATAAATTGGGCGGATTATTTCTGAACGTCTTTTTAATTAATTTTTCAGTTAAACAACAGTACATATATGACTTATGGTATTAATTATATGTCAATAAAATATACTGGAATAAAATGATTCAATTTTCATTATAGTAATTCAGAACTTTTCTTTATAAACTTAAAACAAAAATTTGGGTATTTTTTGAAATAGAAAAAATTAAAATTTACTTGATAACTATTCATTACTATGTATACAAAAATATAACATCAATCTACCTTTTCAATCAACGAACAAAGAACAAAATTTTTATTAAGAATTTATTGAATATAGGATAATCTACTAAATATTTATTTTATTCAATAAAATGACATTTTTGTTTTATTCTGCATTCGATACAAGTAAGAAGATAGACGGTTATACAATTTCTGTACATATAATAATGATTATTTGTTAAGAATATTTTAATAGGAATTTTTGCTCTTCAAAAAACCGCGTTCTACAACGCATGCACATTAAAATCAGAAGTACTGAATAGAGGGTCTACGAGAAACTAATAACTATTTTATTAAGTCCGTTTTAAGACCTCCAAAAATGCAAAAATGGAAATTTGTGCACATGTTGAGCAGTTAAATAGTACTTGTACTATATTGAATTAATCGTCATCAGATCCTCGTAAAGTCTCTGATTCGATCTCTGAATCGATTAATTTCAAATTTAATTAAATTCTTTACACTCATTCCCCTATTTTCCTATTATTCAGTCTATACGTGATCAAAATTCCTATTTATTTATAGCAGTCTTTTACCTTTATCTCAGTTTTCAATTTAAATGCGCACTTAATTAATAGAACTCAATGAGAAAATTGAACTATTTTGTTTGAATATTCTTCCTTTTCAGTTAAAAAGCCTACTATTATATTTTGGTTTAAAAATCGTCTTTTTTAGTAGAAAATCCATTTTTGGTTAAAAAAGCAGTCGTCTGACAGTGGACTGGAATAGGAATTTACTGTTCATAATCGCCCACATTTCTTAAGCGATTTTAAAATTTCTTTTTTTCAGAAATTCTCATCATTAAATTTCTAAGAAAATTCTGGTTTGTTATTTTTAAATTTGTCCACAGAACAAATAAGGTGACAAAATTGGCCATTTCAGCTTTGTGAATTGTTATACCTCAAAAAAAAATACAGATAAAAAGTCACTTTTACCCGAAATTATGGCATCTGCATTCATAGAACATAATTAATTCTAATAATGTTTAATTTTATTATTATGAACAATTTTTATATAAAAATTCTTATCAGTATTTTACTCTCATAGAAACAAATTTTTTTTAACGCCTAGTTGCTAATATTTTTCATAAGAGTCATAATTTTCAACTAAAAATTTGTATAAGTTTCAAAGTTGATATCACAATTGATAAAAATAATTGTAAAAAAAATTGTTTATAAAAATCACATAAATTATTTTTTATTTAATTTCATTGGTTCATCCGTTCAATAAATGTCACTCGTATAATAATATAAATGGCTTTGAAGAAATTGTGAATCACTTTTATTTAGAAAAATAAATTTAACTATGTGAAAAACTCATTTATAAAGAATTTTTTTATAAAAATGTTTATAAAAACAGTAATTGTTACCTTATGTTAATTTTTTGTTACAAATTATGACTCTTATGAAAAATATTAGCAACTAAATTGAAGCAAAACATTTTTTTCCATGGGAAAAAACACTAATAAGAATCTGTTCATCAAAATCGTTTATAATAATCAAGTTAAATATTATGAGAATTAATTATTTTTAATAAATGCAGGTGCCACAATTCCGGCTGATAGTGAGTTTCTATCTGTGTTTTTTCAAATAAAAATTCACAAAGCTGAAATGGTCAATTTTATCACCATATTTGTTTATATATTGCTGCTCTGTGAAAAAATTGAAAAATAGCCAATTAGAATTCTCTTAAAAATTTAATCCTGAGCATTTCTAAACAAAAGTTTCAAATCGTTTAAGAAATACGTCCTGTGGGCGATTACGAACAGTAAATTTCTATTCCACACCACTGTCGTCTGGTCAAGAATTAATCTGCTTTAGGTGATAACTCAATTATTTAGTCGGAAATTCGTTTTTGATGATTTAATCTGTTTTTTTTTTTTTAAATTTTAAATTATAGCTTATTTTGATTAAAATATGAGCTAATGCATTTTTCGTGGAAAATTCATCTTTTGGGGTGATTTACAATTACATTATACGTTTCGGGATGGGGGGGGGGGGGGGGGGGGGGGGGGGGTCTGCCGAAGTACACTCGAATCGCGGTACTGCGAAATTCATTCCTGCGAACTCCCGCTATTGAGAAAAATAAAGTTTTACGCTAGGTTCGAGAGAGCTTTTCAGTCCTCGTTTTCCCTCGAAAACGCTTGAAAATTGCGAATTCGGAAATAAGTAGGCTTCCGCGAGCATTAAAGACACTTTAGCGAGCTCTTGTGAAACATTGAATATTTGTTTGAAATCTCGCTACGTACTCGCTCAGTACTCTAAAATCATTGGGCAAACTCGGTTTGACAGAGCACGGAGGGAGTCTACTTATTTCCGAATTCGCAATTTTCGAGGAAAAACGAGGACTGAAAAGCTCTCTCCAACCTCGCGCAGAACTCTATTTTTCGTGACAAAGCATGCAGGGAGGACTTGCCGAGTATTAGGCTTTTGCCCCGGGACGATATAAACCTTTATCCTCCACTTCTCATTTCTACATTTGATGATATCTTCAAACAATTCACTGTAATTTTAATTTTAATTGATAATCAAATACATTCGATACTTACAGAGCAAGATTTTATATTTGTGATGTCTTTCCGCATTTCTTTCCCTATATTCATTTTAATCATTTTAATAATAACGATTCAAATCGTCAATACAAACTTTCAGAAAGTAAAGAGTTGACATGGCGCACACAAATACACACACGTATCATCTAAACAGATTTGAACATAGTAAATAGTTGTACCGCAAATCGAGTGTACTCATTCTCCATGCAAGGACCAATGGAAAAAGTATCACGCAGGGGGGGGGGGGGGGGGGGGTCAGAATTTCCTGAAAAATGTATCACGTATTTTGTGAATGACCCCTTTTAGGTTGAAAATACAATTACTTGCTTGAAACATGAACTTCCGTGTTAATTCAGAATAAAACTTAACGTAATTTATGCATGGCCCCTAATCAGTCATTGAGACAATTTTCCAGTATGTTGTGATTCTTTGAGATGGCGGACATATTATTTTAGCTAATCTCAATTAATATGTTTAGTTTAGAATCCTTTGACAAATTATGTTACAATATATTTTTAGATATATTATTATCATCCATGTATTTGAATAATAAATCAAACAACTTTTTATTCTATCTTCCTTTGCTTAAAATTCAGTTCACATTTAGGTAAAATGAATGTGGGTTAATTGTAAACCGCTTCCAATTCGTATGTATTCAAGTAAAAAATATTATTTTTTCAACAATATAAATGAATTTTTACCATATAGTTTGTTTTTCAGCCAAAAAGATTAATTTTCGACCCAAAAAGAAGATTTTTCAACAACATACATGAAAGATCAATTTTGAACTATCAATAGTTGAATTTTGGGCTGGGTCGAGTTGCGGCTTGGCCAGAAAAACACAGCGGGTGGTGTCTTCCCCCTCCATGCTACTACCTTCTCCGCTCATCGTGGTTCACCGTTGAACGGTCGACTCACATTTTCCATGAAAACATATACATAAACTAATCGAATTAGTTTCTCAGCTAGAGTTTATACATAATAACAATGGAATATTATTTAACCAAATATTATCTCAATATAATGAAGTAAATGTTGAAATTAGCTACATACTTCCCTCTCATACATTTCAGGTATTTATTTCACTTTAAACTAAACTCAACTTTTTACTGAAAGTTGGTAAAATATTAATTTATAAACGAACTGGTAAAAACCTTTGCGAAACCTGACGAACGAACTCAAACCAAATTATGAATCCGACTTGGAATATCAAAATTGCATCGATAAGGAATTGTTCTTTTTCGATGATTTCTTTTTTCTTTGTTGCTGCACTCTTCATTTTGATGCAGGATTCCAGCTGCATTTCCATAAAAATCATGATTAAATTGATAATGTTCGAAGTAGGCTGTAAAATTCAGCGTTTAATTTCGAATGATACGCTCCACAACCGTTTGTTGTTCGCGTAGTTATACGAGAAAATTCAGCTTAAAGTTCAGGAGGGAAATTCGAATTGCTTGCTACGTATGTTTTCCAAATATAATCGCAAAATTTATTAACTCGTTCATCTTCTGGCTTGATAGGCATGAGGTCTTCAACGAAACATTTAACTACGTCTATGGGATCCAAAAAAGCAAGAACCAAGAAGTTTTTAAGAAAGAACCTATATCCGTATTCACATTTTTGTGTTCAGCACTCAAGCAGAATTCCGAATTTTTTCTTCGCCAACTTTGACCTAAAGTAAATCGACAACATCTTATTTGTAAGATTCCTTGTCCAAAAAATAATTCTTTGTCATTACCCGGTCTCGAAAAATTTCCGGTCCAGCGGCCACCCTGAAATTCCTTGACAGTTCCATTTCAAAAATCACAAACAATACCATGCCTAAAATAGTCCGGGAGCCACATAGAAGAAGTGGTATGATCTAAAAGATCCCCGGAATTTTTTTAATGGATATTGTGCAGAATGGTCTCCTGAATCCAACGGTATGAGGTGCTTTCGCAAACTGACGGTCCTTCTCGAGATTTTGTTAATTAAACATTTTTTACATAACTTATACTAAATCTTGGAAAATTATCGATATATTAGGAAATTTTTTTTGAAACGGTTAGATCTTATTAAAATAAACAATTTTTGTCATTAACAATTATTTGTCTGCCTCATAGTTTTTGAAAAAAAACGCAAAAAGAGTATAATATAATAATAGATTTTTATGCATTGTTTATGGGTATTTTGAAGATTTTTCTTTAGAATTAGTTTGATTGTGTTAAGACACATGAAATTTTTTGGCACATTTTTGCATCTGTTTGATAGTTTATATAAAAAAACCGCAAACAAGATTTGCAACAAGGTTTCTTTTACCCGATTGTAGCCGACATTTATTAAAATTTTCACATTTTGTTTTCTCATTCTGCTAAAGAAACCATAGGGAGAAAAAGTTTGTCTAAGACTTTTTTTCGTATCTCGAATAGTTTATTTAAAAATAAAAAAATTAAGTTAAAGGAAAATATAAAGTTAAATATCAACAGGGGGGGGGGGGGTAAACATCAACCGATTTTTTTCAATCTTTTTTAGATTTTCTCGAAATAATATAACGAGGATAATTCAGCCTATTGAAAATAGATTAACTTATATTGTACCCAATATTGATTTTTCTCAATCGACACTCTTGTAACAATGGTAAGATATTTGGACCTTTTGCTTTCTCAATGCGGCTCCCCATGGCTAACTGATTGGTGACGCTCGAGTGGACGCTTTCTCTCCTGGTCCGCCCTTCCCATTGTTTAAAATTGGAGCCATCGGAGAAAATCAAAATTTTGCACAAAATTAATTAATTTAATTTCAATTGGCTGAATTAGCCTCGTTATATTATTCGAGAAAATCAAAAAAAGATTGACAAAGATCGGTTAATATTTACTCCCCCTGTAGACATTTAACGATATGTTTTCTTTTAACATTATTTTTTTATTTTTAAATAAACTATTCGAGATAAAAAAAAAGTCTTTGACAAACTTTTTTTCTCTATGCTTTCTTTAGCAGAATGAGAAAACGAAATGTGAAAATGTTAAGAAATGTCGGCTACAATCGGGTTCCAAGAAACCTTGTTGGAAATCTTGTTTGCGGTTTTTTTTATGTAAACTATTAATCAGATGCGAAAATGTGCCAAACAAATTTCATGCGTATTAACACAAACAAACTAATTCTGAAGACAAATCTTCAAAAGATACATAAACAATTTCAATAAGACCTAACAGTTTAAAAAAAAATTTCCTAATATGTCGATAATTTTCCAAGATATAGTATAAGTTATGTAAAAATGTTAAATTAACAATATCTCGAGAACGACCGTTAGTTCGCGAAAGCACCTCATACCGTTGGATTCAGGGGACCATTCTGCACAATATCCATTTAAAAAATTCCGGGGACCTATTTCCGCGGACCAAACGGTTCTCGGCTCCCGGAGTAAAAGGAGTGTATTGGGACATCCATGAACTGTACTGAATGTGGATCGATCGATTTAAATCTAGGTAACGCTCGCCAGAAAAATGGGTCTAAAAAAATTATTTTATGGAATTTTAAAGTTTTTTTTTTTGATTAATTTTTTTTTACGGTTTTGTGATTGCTTAGATTTTTCTCAATTTTTGCCAGATTTTAAGATACTATTCTCCAAGCGATAATGATGTTTTAATATATCCTTATTTTTAACTTTTAGTTTTCGCGACCATAAAAACATTTAACAATTTTTTTTGGCATTTGAGCTGTTTCTTGGCATCAAGATGTACTTACAAAAAATTCAAGACAAATAGGGGATCCAAACTGGAAACACTAGAAATTTTTGAAATATTAAAATCTGTATTTTTTACTTTCTTTTTTTTAATTACTCGACTCTTTCTGAGGTACATTCTGTATGCAATTTTTTTCAGAGCTAGTGAATAAGTACAGAGTAAATGAAAACCTCCTATCTGAGTAATAATCATTTTTTGAGTTGTGTTGTTAGTGAAATAACATTGAAACAGCCCGTGAGCCTAGTTTAACATTAAATGGCTATGAAAAAATCGATATTATTATGTACCTACTTATCTTCTTTTGATAAAATAATCTCAGACACAATCTTTATTTTATTTGAAAGAAGGCATGTTTCGTTGCGAATGTATCTTAGTCCTAATAAGGCTCAGAAAAGGAAATTCGATTTTCAAGATTTTTAAAAGCAGTTTCACAAAAATATTTTATTTTCATAATATCAAAAATGAATTTAATATATAACGGCAAACTTGCTTTTCATACTAAAACCTCAGGAAAAACTTAAAAAAAAGAACACAACAAAAAATTCTATTATCCATAGATTTCAAAATTTCAAGAATTTTCTGTGTTTCCATTTTTGATCCCCTATATATTTTGAAGTTTTTGTTAGTTCATTTTGATCCCAAGAAATTCTTCAAAGTCGAAAAATAAAAGTTCAAAATAAGGTCCCTGTATTCCTTATTGTACCGTATATTCAGTTAAGGTCCCTAAAGTACCCTATTTTCAAGATTTGTTCTCTATGGGTACCCGATTTGAGTGAGGCACTTTGAAAAAAATAACAAAAGTTAGAGAATTTCTGTGAGAAGTAACTGTTAAAAAAATAAGGGCTGTCACACTGTCATTTTTCAAATGAAAAGAGCACATTGGTCGCTTTTTATTCAATAAATTAATTCGTGGATTAATCACTATTCATTTCAGGTTTATACCTCTTTTTGAATTATATTGCGTCCTTTGAAATATTTCAGGGCATTTATAACGATTCTAAAACTTTGTAATAGATATCAATAATTTTAAGGAATTTTTAATCCTAGGCGGATCCTATACATTTTTTTGCCCTCACCGGGTCCTCTGGGTGACAAATGTCCCTCATTTGGATTCCTTGTCCACAATCCTTTCCTTTCATCGGAATCAGATGTTAATATACACCATTCTCTTCGTTTTTTGATTTCAAGGAGATTGACGTATATAACATTCTGTTTAAATGAATTTGAAATGTTGAAAAAAATGTTTAAACAAATAAAAATCATAAAATATCGTGTTTTTGATATTTTTTGCAAAAAATTATTTCATTTATTTTCTAATTAACTAATTTTTTAATTTCAAACGGCATTTTAAAGGGGACAAATCGCACTTTGAGGTGGCGTAGGTTATAATTAGGTTCCTTCCAAAAACTATATTTATTTAAACATTCGAAGTTAGAAAATTTTAAAAAATGAGAAAGATCAGAAATGCGGGCAGAATCCTTATTTTTATAATTAAGAAAAAGGTTTTTTCAATGAAAAAGCGGCTAGTAAGTTTGAAATATACGAAAAATTCGTCGGAATTAAAAAAATAAACCTTTTCTAAAAAACTATTTTTATTTTCAAAATAATTTTCAAAATGAAATTCATTTAAAAATCATAAAATTAAACTGAATATTGCATTAAATAAGCTCAATCTACTTCGGTGACACACACACAAGTCGGTTGCAACTTCTCTCCCTTTCCTGGGACACTGCAGTCACAGCATCAGCACTTTTTAGTTCGTATATTCTCAACATCTTGGATGAGAAAAACAATTATTTATTCATTATTTATTAATTGATTTATTATTGTAATTTATAATATATGTATATATATGATATACTGTAAATATAAGTCAAATGCGTTCATTTACATGAAAATATGAAATCGACTTGACGTGACGAAACTCGAACGTAACGGATCCTCTGGGGCAGCGATTCCCAAACTTTTTTCGCTTTTTCTGGGGAGCGGTAGGGCCGCCACCCTCAAATTTTTTTCATAATGCTTAAACCCAAGGGGTGACACTTGACAGCCTGTGGTGCGGGCATGTGCTGGCTTGTCGCGCTTGACCTTTCTATTATAAGAAAATTAGAGCCGATTAGGAAAAATGGAAAACTTAGTTAAATATTCATTAGCGAAATTTAATGGGCAGCGTTAGGTTTTCTGGACTATGACAAGAACAATAGAAAGAGATAGGTTAATCAAACTTATTGCACTTTTGTTACGTTGTAAAGTAGTCCAGTAATATATTTTCTTGGACAAATTTTTTGAAAATATTGACCGATTTTTATGAACTTTTTTTCCATATTTTTAAAATTATATCACGAAATTGATTCCGCTCGTTTAAATTTAATTGTGTCATACCTTCATAACTTCAGTTATTATAACAGGTCTCAATCTCAGAACAATGAAAGGCATTCATGCTAGGTCGAAAAAAATAGTGCCATGCTCACAGAAGGGGACCCTGCCTTGAAGCCTATTGAGCTATCCTGCCCGGGGTGGCATCCCCCTACCGCCGGGTAGCCACCCTACCCAGGGTAGCAGTTTGGGAATCGCAGTTCGGGGGGACAAATGTCCCCCAAGCGCGTAGCATTTCCTTCTCACTTGACAGACAGCGAACAACCGGCAACGTCCACCATTTCACCGCACTCTAGGACAGTGATTCCCAAACTGCTACCCTGGGTAGGGTGGCTACCCGGCGGTAGGGGGATGCCACCCCGGGCCGATTAGCTCGGTAGGCTCCAAGGCAGGGTCTCCGCTGTGAGCATGGGACTATTTTTTTGACATAGCATGAATGCCTTTCATTGTTCTGAGATTGAGACCTGTTACAATAACTGAAGTTATGAAGGTATGATACAATTTAATTTTAATGAGCTCAATCAATTTCGTGATATAATTTTAGAAATATGGAAAGAAAGTTCATAAAAATCGTTTAATATTTTCCCTAAATTTGTCGAAGAAAATACATTACTGGACTACTTTGCAGCGCAACAAAAGTGCAATAACTTTTGAAGTTACTAACCGATTTCTGTCTATCTATTTCTAATGTCCTCGTCATAGTCAAGAAATTCTAACGCTGCCTATTAAAATTCGCTAATGAATATTTCACTAAATTTTTCATTTTTCCTGCTCGGCTCTAATTTTCTTAGAATGGGAAGGTCGAGCGCGACATGTCAGCACATGCCCGCATCACAAGCTCTCAAGTGCCCCCCCTTGGGGGCGGGCACTTGAGCGAAAAAAGTTTGGGAATCGCTGCTCTAGGATAGTCGAACTGAATAATGGTTAGGGCCTGCATCAAAAACTCAGAGATCTTTGCTCAGGAGAATTAAATGAATTTCGCGTGGGGCACATTTGTCCCCTCAGGATATGGAACGATTTTACAGGAAGTATAAGGTTTTAAGATATTTTAACCCCAAACGGATCCTACGGGGGACAAATGTGCCCCACGCGAAATTCATTTAATTCTCCTGAGCAAATATCTTGATTTTTTGGTGCAGACCCTAACCATAATTCAGTTCGACTTTCCTAGAGTGCGCTGAAATGGTTGATGCTGCCAGTTGTTCGCTGTCTGTCAAGTGAGAAAGAAATGCTGAGCGCTTGGGACAGATTTGTCCCTGATCGGACCCGTTACGTTCGAGTTTTATCACTTCTGAATATGGTTACAAAAATAAATAGGCAGTCGCGGACAATTGTCCAGGGGTGGTCCCGAAGGAATTAACCCCCAAGCGGAGGTGTGAAAACCGTGGCGAAA
>NC_046665.1:59454959-59457192 GCF_010883055.1 Belonocnema kinseyi
TTATATTGCTGAACGTGCGATGGACAAAGAATCAGCTTCAAAAAGAATATAAGTTCTCGAGAGTTCAGAAATTCTCTATCTTAGAAATCGGCAGACAAAGAAAAAGAAAAATAATTTTCGATAATTTGAATGTATAATAGGTCAATCTGTTTTTTTTTCTGACAAACAATAAGATCGTTACATTTAAATAAAGATAAAAAATTAAGAACACGTTTTTTCAATGAAAAAGCGGTTAGTAAGTTTGAAAGATAGGAAAAATTCACCGGAATTAAAAAAGAAGCATTTTTTAAAAAAACTATTTTTACTTTCAAACTAATTTTTGAAATAAAATTTAATTAAAAAACATTACATTAAACTGAATATTGCATTAAATAAGCTGACTCTACTTCGGTGCAAAGTTTGCACAAGACTACCCCATGTTCCTTACACACAAGTCGGTTGCAACTTCTCTACATTTCCTGCGACACTGCAGTCACAGCATCAGCATTTTTCAGTTCGCATATTCTCGACAACTTGGATCAGAAAAAGAATTGATTTATTAATTGATTAATTATTAGAATTTATGAGCACTTTATGAATAAAATTAAAGGAAATAACTTTACATTGATATATAATTAAAAATTTGTCATAAGGACAACCGCAGGATTCCGCCGGGAGCGGGTGCTAATCTGGAAAATTGCACCCGCTCCCAGCGAAATCGCGTTAAAATTTCAGCCACAACCACGTCTCACGACCGTGAGATAGGTCGTTACTGTCTGTAAAGGAATCAATACAACGATCCAGCAAAAGCCTCGTGCACCCTAAGAACACGGAGCGACCCAATGACAACTGCCTTCTGCATTTTTCCCGCAAGTGTTTTAGCATATTGTTGACACGCAGGGATGCTATTTAGGCCATTAGCAAGTGAAAGCTTGGCACCTCCAAGAGCGCCGACGATAAGGACGATTAGTTCAACAGAATATTCCGGGTACAATCGTTGCAACTCCCTTATAAGGTCTCGATACCTCTCTTTCTTTCCATTCTCCTTGGTTATGATGTTTTTGTCAGCTGGTGCCGAAAATTCGATTACGAACATGGTTCGCTTCTCGAAGTCAAGAAGAACCATGTCAGGCCTCGAGTGAGCAACAGAAACAATTGTCGAGAATATAAAGTACAGTATATGCGGCGCTTCCCATTCTCGACAATACACTCGATTTCCCTAGGAGCATTTAGAGGAGCGATATTAAGGTGAATGCCGTAGGAGTGACAGAGATGGTAATAAAGCACTCTTAGTGCCGCATTGTGCCTTTGAATGTAGGTCGTTCCCGCGTGAGTTGGACAACTAAATAGTATGTGAGCTAAACGCTCCGGGTGTGCATGGCACGCCCAGCAGCTATTATCGGGAATGTCTTGGCTCAAAATGTGGCGACGGTATGTTAAGGTGGAAATGATACCGTCTTGGTATGCAAAAATGAAACCCTCCGTACAAGACTTTAATTCCACATTTTTGTGGAAGATACTGTGCATCCTCTTATCGAGGAGCTGTTCACGAAAGTTTTTCTCTTGTGCTTTCTTAATCCGGGCTTTCAGGAGTGAGTACTCGAGATAGATAAGATTTGATTCATTTTGCTCTCCCCGAATACTGAAGTCAAGTCCGTGTGTTTCAGCAGGCTCCTCCGCTGCTTTAAACAGAAACGCTCCTTTGCCCACTTCTTCGTGATTCCTGACCATTTTAGGAGGGGGGTCTCTTCCATTTGCAACTCTATGTGCTGTACCCAGAATAATCCTGTTGTGAAGACATTCAAGACTCAATATTCCGGGACCCCCTTGACGGCGTTAGATGTACAGTCGTGGAACGGAAGACTTAAGATGCATGCTTTTGTTCATGTGCATAACCTTTCTTGTCCCGATATCAAGAGATCTGAGCTCGTTCTTCGTCCATGGAACTACCCCAAATGAATAGAGTAGTACCGGGACATCAAGCATGTTCGTTGCAGATACTTTGTTCCTCGCCGACAGTTCGGAAGACCAAATCTGTCGGATGAGACGTTTGTATCTGCTTCGGAGAGTATCCTTTATAGACGTCACATCCTGAATGCGGCTCTGTGGCACGCCCAGGTGGGTCTAACCCAAATTCCATTCCAATTATGTACAATAATGCAAGGCAAAAGAGGAGTGGGCTCATGGTGTCGCCCTGAAAGACACCTCTCTGAAACGTGACCTTGTTAGTTGTCACACGATTTTTGCCAGATGA
>NC_046665.1:59457292-59463025 GCF_010883055.1 Belonocnema kinseyi
GCATTAAGAGTGATAATTCTTATTCTTGTTCCCAATTTTTCTGTTTAGAAATAAATATTGTTTCAAGTTACTGAAAGGTGCGTGTTTTCACTGAACTATTATAACAGAACAATTTCATAATTACGTTTTTAATTTTTTTCTGCATGTTTTGCCTCGACCGCAAAACATTTTGGTCCTTCGAAGCCGGATTACTTATCGCATGTGATACAGATTCTCGTGTGTGATAAGTTTGTGTGCTTATAGTGCAACTGCAAAACGTTGACCAACAATTTTGCAGCACTTATCAGGTCGATAAGCGCAAATCAGGATTCAGTGCAATACAGTGAACACTGAAGAGGCTTAGGGAACAGTAGCTTCTGTTATCTCTTTGAACAGCAGCGAAGGAGAGCTAGCCAAGCAGTGATTATATGCATAACGATTTACTGCAAAAATCGTGGATACATTCTGACGCAGGTGATTCTGGATAAGGGAATTCTCGATTATCCGAATTTGAGATCCTGGATGAAAGCAGCATTCCAATTTCTACCAGGCGATTCACGGCAAGGGCCAGGAGCTGCCGTTCAGCAGTAAACAGCGTCCAGATCTACTTCAATCCAGATCCAGATATAGCGTCAAAATCAGCCGTAAAAAACAGATCATCAGAAAGGATATCATCGTAGCAGAGACAACAAAGTGGCCAGATCATCATCGGTAAGCGAGTTCTTGGTACCACCAATATTCCTATCCGTATCTGTTCCTTTATTCTAATTATTAGTATCCGTGAGTGCAATTTCAGTCACGTACAGTTTAAATATCAATTCAATCACGATGGCTGACTCAGAAATAAAAGAACTGAATATTAAACGCGGAACTATTAAACGGATGTTAACAAACACTGAAATAATGTTAACGCAGATAACAAGTGAAACAGATTTATCCTCCCTAGACCTCGAAGAGCGGTTAGAAAAACACAAAGATACTTGGTCAGAATTTGAGTCCATTCAAACGTGGCTAGATCTTCTAATAACAGATACGACAGAAATAGCTCAACAGATCGATGAGCGCACTTCATTCGAAAATAGATTTTTTACCATTTCCGGAAAAATTAAAAAATTACTAACGATAAATCCAGACTTACGATTTAACACGGTTTCAAGCTTAAGCGTGAACAGTTTAGAAGCAGGGTCGTCCGCGGCTATCCGAAATGTTGAGACAGTTCACAGATATAAGCTACCGTTTCTGAATTTACCTAAATTCAGCGAGAAATACGAGATGTAGTTAGGTTTCGCAGATACGTTTAAAGCACTAGTTGACAGCAATAGTAATATTCAAGATGTTGAAAAATTAGTAAATTTAAAAAGCTGCTTAGAGGGTGAAGCATCTGATTTGATTGCGTCTATTAAAAACTTCGTCAGAAAATTATAAAGTAGCTTGGTACTGCAAGATAGGTACGACAATTAAAAGGTCATAATTGAAAGTCACGTCAAATCAATCCTCGATCTACAGCCTGTGTCGAAGGAATCGTCGGTCTGCGCGTTTCTCGATCAGTTACAGAAACACATTAGAGCGCTTCGCGCATTAGGCGAATCGGTTGATAGTTGGGACACGTTATTAATTATGATCGTGAAAGATAAACTCTCATATTAGCTTTGCGAAAAGTGGGAAGATTTGACAATTGAATCCACAGTCCCCACGATGAAACAATTTTTGGAATTCTTGCAACGACGAGCTCAATTTGACGAAATTAAATTCACTCAATCGCCGTTCAGATCACAATTTAAATCGGAACCGAAGTCAGATACAAGGTACGATAATAAACGCAATTATCAAGTTAATAAAAAGTCGCATCCGCAACATGGTTTTCTCGCAAATTCAAGTAAGATCCGTTGCTATCACTGTCAAGGTGGGCACAGTATTTATTCATGTGAAAGCTTTCTAAAACTATCTCTTAAAGAGCGCATTGACTTCGTTAAAAGGTCGTCTCTTTGCTGTAATTGTCTTCACCCTAATCATCAGCTCAGCGATTGTCGTGGTGGGGCCTGCAGACAATGTGGAAAGCGCCACAATTCACTGCTCCACACCGACTCTGAGAAAACCGAGGATTCCAATAAAATTAACTGCAAGCTTCCTATTCAGAATATGCACGTTCGGACAGCGTCGCATGATCTATTGTCAACCGCCCTCGTCGATATCTTTGACAGCCAAGGCAAACCTCATACGTGCCGGGTGATGTTAGATAACGGATCTCAATACAATTTTTGTCTGAAAAAATAGCACGTCTCCTAAAATTATCGACGAGGACTGAGGACATCCCAGTAAAAGGATTAAGTTCCATGTCCACAGGTATAAAAGCTTCCGCAACCGCGCGTATACGATCGCGCTTTAACCGGTTTAAGAAAAGGGTTACATTCCTACTCGTACCAGAGGTTTCTAATCCATAATTTCACAGGCCATCAGAAGTTGATGCCTTATTAGGCGTTAAACTTTTCTATAAACTTTTGTGTATAGGCCAAACAAAAATAAAGGGTCACGAAGCCGTATTACAGAAAACGCACTTAGGTTGGATAGTTGCAGGTGAAGTCAAGCTGAATTGCGACAGATCACAGCAGGTAACATGTAATCACATTTAAACAGCAAATCTGTATGAAGCCAATGAGCTTACTCGATTCTGGGATATCAAACAAGTTCCTATTAAAAAACGCTTGTCACCGGAAGAGCAGGCCTGTGAAAAACACTTTACCGAAAACGTCAAACGAGACAGCACCGGTCGCTACACTGTAAAATTACCGTTTAATGAAAATAAGTCTAAAATGGGTGATTCTTATAAAATGGCTTTACGGAGATTTCATGGGTTAGAAAGTAAGTTCGCAAAATGTCAAGATATAAAAGACAGTTACTCTGAATTCATGCAGGAGTATATACAGCTTAATCACATGTCTGAATGTCGTGACAGTGATCGTACTGAATCAGGATTTTTTTTGCCTCACCATGCAGTAATAAAAAATGATAGTTTAACCACAAAAACTCGTGTCGTTTTTTATGGGTCCGCGAAAACGTCCAGCGGTGTCTGGCTAAATGACACATTAATGGTTGGGCCGACAATTCAAGACAATATTTTTTCGGTTTATACTCGTTTTCGATCATTTCCCTATGCTTTAACAGCCGACATTGAAAAAATGTACCGGCAAGTCAGAGTCTCTCCGCACGACTCCATTTACCAAAAAATTCTCTGACGAGAAAATTTGAATGAACCGCTGAAAATTTACAAATTAAAAACGATCACTTATGGTACAGCCTCAGCGCCGTTTCTCGCCACAAGAGTGCTTGCACAACTTGCGCAAGACGAATATCGTTCTCATCCTCTTGCTGCCACCGTTCTAGCACGCGATTTTTACGTTGACGATCTTGCTTCAGTGTAAGTGGGCGTAAGTGGGCATCCAACGATCCCAGATTAACTCGTGATTTGTCAAAAAAGTCCGAAACTGAACTCATGTCCCTTGATTCTTCCGACACAATTAAAACTTTGGGACTCTATTGGAATTCAGGCGAGGATAAAATTATCTATAAACTAGCAGAAAATACAGAAAAACCAAAGTCTCAAATAACTAAGCGTACGGTACTTGCAGAAATTGCACGGTTATTTGATTCATTAGGCTTATTAGGTCCCATTATTGTATATGCGAAAATGATGATCCAAACTCTCTGGAAACGGCAACTAACGTGGGATGAGTCCATCCCACAAGAAGCTGAGTCAGTGTGGCTTGAATTTAAAGATCAATTACCTTTATTAAATACTCTTAAATTTGATCGATGCACCGTCGCATTTTACTTAACCGAAATACAATTGCACGGGTTCGCCGACGCAGGTGAAAAGGGCTACGGAGCTTGCATTTACTTGCGCACCACAGATAAATGCGGCAACCACCACGTGGCTCTCGTAGGCTCCAAGTCTCGGGTCGCGCCAGTGCAAACGGTGACACTTCCTCGATTGGAATTATGCGCCGCTCTCTTACTGTCTGAATTCTATGCCGCTGTTGTACTATCTCTACAGTATTTGAAATTTAGTAGGACTGTATTTTGGTCAGATTCCACAATCAGTCTTCACTGGATTCAAACGTCTCCACACATATTAAAAACATTCGTATTAAACCGCGTAGCTCAGATTCAGGAACTTACTCAGCCTCACGAGTGGAAGCACGTACCCACTCACGATAACCCTGCTGACTTCTCTTCTCGAGGTCAATTACCGAAAGACTTTCTAATTAACAATATTTGGCAACACGGACCTCATTGGCTAAGTCAAGATGACGGTTTCTGGCCTGAAATGTCGATTGCAACGTTCTTCTTCCACAGGTTTCAATGAAATTAACGTTAAAAAAATCAGATTTCTTTCAGGATTTTAACTCATTTGGCCACTTAATTCGCGTGATCGCTTACTGTCACAGGTTTCGGTACAATGCCAATCCAAAGAATTTAATCAAATCGACCGGTCCCCTTTCAGACGATGAAGTAAGAACTGCGCGAGACTGTGTAATAAAAATTGCACAGGCAACTGCATTTGCCACGGAAATTGATTGCTTATCACGCAATCAAGAAATCGACAGGAAAAGCAAACTTTTAAATCTTAATCCTTTCCTCGACGAAGGAATTCTTAAAGTAGGGGGCAGACTTACCCATTCAAACCTATTATATGATGAAAAACATCCGATTTTGCTGCCCCACAACCATTCCATTACACGAATGATTATCATTGATGCGCACCTCGAATTGAAACATGCGGGAACCCAATCTACTTTATACTTAGTTCGAGAAAAATATTGGCCGATGGATAGTCGCAACACCGCGCGTAGAATTATTTACGATTGCGTCCAGTGTTTTTAAGCCAAACCTCGCGGTGCTGGCTATAAAATGGGAAACCTACCCGCGAATCGTTTAGAATATTCGCGACCTTTCTTGAATGTCCGTTATCACCGCACTTCGGGGGTCTATGGGAGGCAGCACTGAAGTCCTTCAAATATCACCTTGTGCGTACCGTCGGTAACTCAGTTTTAACGTATGAACAGCTAGAAATGTACGTTATTGAAATTGAGGCAATTCTCAACTCCCGACCGATCAGTCCCATGTCCTCTGATCGAAATGACCTCCGTCCTTTAACACCTGGTTATTTTCTGATTGGTGGACCATTAACGAGTTTCCCACAGGAGGATCTTCGAGAAGTCAAACCAGCCAGATTATCTCTCTGGCAACACGCTCAACAGATGAGGCAACATTTCTGGTGCCGCTGGCACAAGGAATACTTAAACGAACTCAATGTTCGCCATAAATGGAATGCAACTTCGTCCAACATCAAGGTGGGATCTTTAGCAATCCTCAAGGAGGATAATCTTGTCGACAATTCGCCTATGTTATGGCCTATGTGCCGCGTCATTGAAGTTCATCCTGGGCCCGATGGCGTTGTAAGAGTAGTCACAGTAAAGACTGCTACTGGTTTCTATAAGCGGTGTGTGAGAAAACTCTGTCCACTTCCACTTGAAGTAGCTGAACCTAACAGAGCTTAAAACTGATGAAATGTTTATTGTATGCATGCGTTACTTCTATGTTACACATAACCGATTTGTCTTGTTAAACTATATTAGTTCAAATGGGCCGGCGTGTTACGTCGTAACTTTCGAAAATTATTTTTCTTGTTCTTTGTCTGCCGATTTCTAAGATAGAGAATTTCTGAACTCTCGAGAACTTATATTCTTTTTGAAG
>NC_046665.1:59463125-59467785 GCF_010883055.1 Belonocnema kinseyi
TGATAATTCTTATTCTTGTTCCCAATTTTTCTGTTTAGAAATAAATATTGTTTCAAGTTACTGAAAGGTGCGTGTTTTCACTGAACTATTATCACAGAACAATTTCATAATTACGTTTTTAATTTTTTCTGCATGTTTTGCCTCGACCACAAAACAATTATTTATAATAATAAGCATTCTGTCCGCACTTCTGATATTTCTCACTTTTTTAAATTTTCTAACTTCGAATGTTCAAATGAATATACTTTTTGGAAGTAACCTAATTTTTACCTACTCCACCTTAAAGTGCAATTTCCTCCTTCAAAATTTCGTTTGAACTTTCAAAATCAGTTAATTAGAAAAGAAATTACATAATTTTTTCCAAAAAATATCAAAGACACGATTTTTCGCGAATTAATTTTTTTAATCATTTTTTTCAACATTTTAAATTCATTTAAGCAGAATGTTATATATGTCAATCACCTTGAAATTAAAAAACGAAGAGAATGTTGTATATTAAAATCTGATTCCGAAGAACAGAAAAGATTGTGCACAAGAAAACCAGATGTGGGACATTTGTCACCCAAAAGACACGGTGAGGGCAAAAAAAAGCATAGGATCCATCTACACCAAATTACTACCCTGGGTAGGGTGGCTACCCGGCGGTAGGGAGGTGCCACCCTGGACCGGGTAGCTTGGTAGGCTCCAAGGCAGGGTCCCCGCTGTGAGAATAGGACTATTTTTTTGACCGATTTTTATGAAATTTTTTATGAACCGATTTTTATTAACTTTTTTCCATATTTCTAAAATTATATCACGAAATTGATTTAGCTCATTTAAATTTAATTGTGTCATACCTTCATAACTTCAGTTATTGTAACAGGTCTCAATCTCAGAATAATGAAAGGCATTCATGCTAGGTCGAAAAAAGTAGTCCCATGCTCACAGCGGGGACCCTGCTTTGGAGCCTACCGAGCTACCCGACCCGGGTTGGCATCCCCCTATCGCCGGGTAGCCACTGTACCCAGGGTAGCAGTTTGGGAATCGCTGCTCTAGATCAGACATGCCCAACGTGGAGAAATTCCCACCAGCCACACATGTTTTGCACTTACCACTATTTCGGCTGGAGAGCGAGAGTGGTGGTAGACTCAGACCCAAGCAGCACTGCAGATACGAAATATCTGACACGGTGCTGGGGGCGACTAACTTTTCAATGTAAATTTGTAATGGTGACTAGAATTTTAATTATTTTATTTCAGCATATTTACATTTATTTTCAAATAATGTAATTCAAAGGAGAATTGTGCAAAGCATTTATTTATTTTAAATTATTCAATATTTTAATATTACAGTTGTGGTTGACTTTTAAAAGTTTAACAATATACTAACATGTACAAGGTAGAAGAATAGGTTATATAATTGAAATATGCTAATAATACCCTTCTACCTTGTACATCATGTTAGTATATTGTTAAACTTTCAAAAATATCAGTCAACCACAACTGTAATATTAAAATATTGAATAATTTAAAATAAATAAATACTTCGCACAATTCTCCTTTGAACTACATTATTTGAAAATAAATGTAAATATGCTGAAATAAAATAATTAAAATTCTAGTCACCATTACAAATTTATATTGAAAAGTTACTCGCCCCAAGCACCCTGTCAGATATTTCGTATCTGCGGTGTTGCTTGGGTCTGAGTCTACCACCACTCTCGCTCTCCAGCCGAAATAGTAGTAAGCGCAAAACATGTGTGGCTGGCGGAAATTTCTCCAGGTTGGGCATGTCTGTTCTAGATCGACGAATTTTGGTTTTGTTCGCGCAGCCTATTGTTCAATTTGTCAAGAAGAAGGGATTTGCTAAGATGTTTCAGCTAATCTGAGTGAACCTCTCCAAATTCATTAGAAACTATTTTCTTTGATTGATTTACGACACTGGCTTTATATTTTCTACTACTTGTCTGTTTGCTTACCAAAGTCAGTGTGGATAAGGTTACCCCAGCAGGGGTCTTGGGTCAACAGCAGGTCAAAGTAAGGAAATGTACAGAATTTAAATTTTGCAATTAGCGATTTGAAAATAGCATAATCCGCATCTACGAATTTTCTCGATTCCAATGATATATTGCTTGTCTAGGAAAGTCGAAAATTTGAAGAATTTTAATCGCAGAAACTTTAGCTCAATATTCAATTTGATATTGCTTATTTCCCCAATTTTCAAACTTTATAGATAAATTACATATCGTTGGAATCGGAATAATTCGAACATTCTAAATATATTACTTTGAAGTCGGGGATTGCAGAATTATTAATTATTCATTTTTAACTTTTTAATTACAAAAAAGGGCGACTGAGTCGAAAACTCAAGTGGCTACAGTAGACTCCTGTAACTTGAGCCCTACGCGCGGTGAGGTCCTTTTCTTTTATAGCTAACATCTCGTAAAAGTCATTCAAACTATTTTTAGAAAGAAACTCAACGAAAGTTATAAATATTAATTTAAGACCAAGGGACCAATGAGAAGAGAACATAATAAACTACGTGTGAAAAAAACAAGTAAGGACACTCCTCAATCCAGAAATGCCAACCCATATGCGCGCCTAGAGGATCTTCTCTCAGGAAACAGAGTATAGGGTTAAAAGATTTCACGTTACTTTATCCGATTTTCGAGGGTTTCAATGATTTCAAGTGGTTTTAAAACTATCAATGTATTTTATTACATTTTCCATAATTTTAGAAAATATTATAATAGAATATCACGGAATTTTATCATATTTTAGTGTATTTTGAAGAATTTATTCATGAGAAGTGAGGTATTTTGTAGGGTTTTGAAGATTTGAAGAGATTTGGAATTACTGTGAATTATCTTGAGTTTTATGAATTCACTGGAAGATTTTGAATTCACTTGAAGGTCTATAAATTTACTCTTTTCTACTTAATTCAATGGATTTTCTTTTTAATTTTTAAAAGTTTTAATTTAATTGATCGTAAGGATCAATTCATAAAATGATTAAAGGATTTGAAATATTTTAACGTATTTTTTAAATCCCTTGGCATTTTCAAGAGCTTCAAAAATGCAGAGGACTGTAAAGGATTAAAAATAATTTGAATTATTTTAAAAGGTTATAAAGAAATTTGTTATTAATTTGAGTAATTTAATGGGATTTAAAAGGATGTGAAATACTTGAGGATATTGTAAAAGATTCTCAAGCGTTTTCAATTGCTTTAAAAAGTTTCAAGGCCTACAAAACATATCACAGAATTCGAAATATTTTAGGAAATTTTAAAAGATTCCAAGAAATTTTCAAGAGATTTAAACAAGTTCAAGGGATTTTCAGGGGATTTAATAATTTTAAGGGATTTTAATATTTTAAGGAGTTTCAAAGAATTTTTCATCAGGCATGAGCGATTTCGTAGGGTTTCGAAGATTTGAAGAGATTTTCAAATATTGTTTACCATTTATTTGTAATTCGCCCTGAATTCTTATTATTTTATCCTAAACCCTTTTACAATTTTTCGAATTTGAAATTCACTCAATTCTACCCAATTCAATTAATTTTTCCATGTTTTTGAGCTATTTGCAATTCACTTGATTGCTTTTTAAATCGAGGTTGATTTTTTAATGAACTTTATCTCATTCTTCCTATTTCTTTTAAATTTCTTTAAATTCACTCAAAATTTATTGTCATCAATAACATTTTTTTCGATTCTTGAAATTGTTCCAATTCATTTGAATTCTTTTGAATGTAAATTAAATTATTCCGAAATCTTCTGAATTTATCCTAAATTCGTTACCCTTTAAGCGCGAAAAAAACTCCCTATGAGTCTGACAGAAAGTATCTTTTGGGCCCTATATTTTATTCCATAGGGACTGTGAGGCATGTGCATTAAATAACAGTTGTTAAACTTATTTTGCTCGCGGGTTCCCTACATTTAAATCGCTCAATTCCACATTCAGTAAACTTCATGGGGGTTCCCAATGCACTACTCTTAGTATAGTTCCGAGTCGGTTATATTACTTTGAGAACGGTAACCAGAATGAAAATATTAACGAGAATCTAACCGAGAAATAAATTTTCTGAGAAATTATGAGAATTTATTGTATTTTTTCGTTCACTTGGAAAGATTTTTTAATGTTGAAAATATATTTCAGGTTTATGACAAACATCCGGTCCAGTATTTTAAATGGAAAAGACTTTTCCAAGAAAATATTTCTATTAATCGAGCAGAACGTGCATCACCTTTTAAGCATGTTGAGGCGTCCTAAAGGTAGGGTGCCAACGCACGCGACACGACTTGACGGTACTTAACCAGAAATAAAAGCAATAAAAAACTAACCGAGAAGTTAGCGCTAGAAAGTCTTGCTCGCGTAATTGAGCAAGATGAGGCTAGAAGTTGGCCAAAACTAAAAGGTGCTCGCTCGCTTCATCAAATCATTCAAGTTCAATCTCGGGTCTGTGTCTCCAGAACGTGGAATTTTTCGGCCTCCACCACTCTTTCATCTGGGAGCGACACATTCAAACATAGCGTGTCCGTGAGTCGGCTCTGTTAAATGCTGCGAAGCCCAGCCTTTGTAAACCCGAAAATGCACGAGCAGGAACCCGAGCTCTCCCGACCTCACGAATGACGATCTAGCTGCTCCTCAAATGTATTCAGGTTTTGAAATCCCGAGTTACCTTAG
>NC_046665.1:59467885-59473892 GCF_010883055.1 Belonocnema kinseyi
TAAAAAACAAATTTTCGACAAAATAGTTTAATTTTTCAACCTAAGAAATTACTTTTAAAAATACATTTTTTAACTTAAACATTGTAGTTTATACTGAAGTTCACAGTTGAAAAAATTAATTTTTAAACCCAAATAAATGCCAATTTTGAACAAAAGAAATTAATTTTTGTCTAAAACAAATAAATGTTTAAAGAAGAATTATTCGCCAACAAAGAAGATAAATTTATAACTAAAAAGAAAATTTTTCAAGAAAAAAAAAGTTTCAACAAAATTGTTCAATTTTCATCTATAGAAACGAATTTTAAACTAAAAAAAAAAATAAGTATTCGATCAAAAATGGACTAGTTAAATTTTCAGACAAAAAATGGAATTTTCGAAGAAAGAAATTATATTTCAACTAATATTATAATTTTTCAACGAAAAATTGAATAGATAAATTTTCAGTTGAAAAATAATTATCAATCCCAAAAAATCAAAGTTTCAACAAAATATTTAAATTTCCAAGCAAAAAATTAAATTTGCAAACAAATGGTTTAATTTTCAAACCAATAACTTTCTACCGAAAACAGGATTCTAAATTTTCAAAATCAATTTTAAAACAATAAAAATTGTTGTTAACAAAATAGATAAATTTTCAACGAAAAACGGTTAGATTATCAGTATAAAAAAATCAATTTACAACCAACGATTTTTCAACAAAATAGTTGAATTTCCAAAAAATAGATGAACTTTCAACCATTTTATACCAAAATAAAAGAAGTTTCACGAAAAAATGCATTTTCATCCAAAAATTAAAATTGAATGATCAACCAAAATAGTTATGTTAAAAAATGTTTAATTTAAAATAGTTTAATTTTCGATGAAAGAATTGAATTTTCAATTGAAAAATGTAGAAAAAAACACAATCAAATTTACAGCAGAATAGTAGTTGAGAGTAAATTTAAAAAAAGATCAGAAGTTTTTAAAATTATTTCGTAATTTTGCCATATTATATAATTTTAGAAAAAAAGGAATTTAATTCTTATTAAGCCTTCTTGCGCAATTTTGTTGAACCATTTTTTGTTATCTTTATCTTTGTCTTTAAGATTTGCTTTCAAATTTTAGTAAGTTTACGAGGTATTCAGAAATTTTGAAACAATTACAAAATAAAATAATTAAAACTTGCAAAAGAATCAGGAAAAATTTAAATAATTCTTAAAAATTAGAAGATTAGAAGGTCTGAAAATATTAGAAAAAAAAATTATTTTCCTAATAATCGTTTGAAAATTTTAAATAATTTTTATTTACAAAAATTTACTTTTAAACAAAATTCGAAAAGATTTTGAAACACATAAAATGATTTCCTAAAATTTAAAAGAAGAGTGTAGAAGATTTTAAAGCAAAATTTTCAATTTGATAAGATTAAAAAGTTTTAAAAAACGTAAATACTCCAGTAAATTCAAGAAATATTTAGAAGAATGGTAGAGATTCAAATCTAATTTTAAACTTACATTTTTTGGAAATGTACATTTTCAAAGATTTAAAAAAAATAAACTTTAGAAGCTTTAAGGGAATTCTGAAAGATTTCAAGGAGATAAAATTATTTTTCTTAAAATTCCTGTGAAAACTTTACAAGATTATATAAGTCAAGTTAATTTAATTTCTTAAATGCTTTTTTAAAATTTTAAGAAAAATGTAGTAAGATAAAAATATTTTTTTGGAATTTATTTTGTTTTAAACGTATTAGAAATATTTAAAAACTTCAAAAAATTTCTCAAAATTTATCAAATATTCGTTGATATCTTCCAAACTTCTAGATGCCCTAAACATCTTTTAAAAAGACTCGAAGTTTTCTAATACTTTTTTTAATCCAACAAAATAAAAAATGTAAAGTCCTCTAGGTTCTTTTTTGATACATCTCTTTTCATGCTATTTTAGGCTATAATCACAATTTAGAGGATTTTAAGAGAAAAATCCAAAAAGTTATTAACTTGACTAACTAATTATTTGACAAAAATGTTGTAAAATTTTCCTTTGAATGTGGTGCGGGAAGGAATTTCATTAAAAAATGTGTGGTATTTTCTTAACAGAAAACTGCATGAATATCTGAACTTTCTTATTTTTATTTTTTAAGTGTATTTTAATCTGCTTTACGTTAAGTGAAAAATCATATACTAAAAAACGATAAGAGAAATATCTATTTCTTTAACTTCAACTATAATTTGAAAGGCGATTCTGCATTTTTTTCTAATTAATGGATATATTTTTATAATTTTATTCCTGAAAATTATTCCCTAAGGTCAAAGATGGTAGACAAATATCGTAAAATTTAAAAAACACCAACTATTCACAGGAATTTAAAAAATAAAAATCAATGTGTATCATATTCAAATAAATTTTGGCAATATTTATAAAAGTATTATTATTTTTAATTAAAAAAATTAATGTATAGAGAGTACAGTTTTATCTTGGAAATTTCACGACGGTTTTTCGTACCATGTTTGACCCTCGGCCAGAATCAAGGAAAAATAATCTAAAAATATGTTCATTAATTATTAAAATGATACAAACTCTTACCTTTACAATTTTTTTCTCTTTTTATAATCATGAGATATTTCTTCATAAAATAAATTTTGTTGGATTTATTTTATAATCATTTACAATTAATTTTAATTACAATTTTTTACAATTACAATAAAATTGTAAAAGCTAAATTTTGCAATGTTGAGATAAGTATTTTAAGGCATTAGAGATTTTTAAAGATTTCATATACAATAAAATAAGAATTATCAGTTTGTTTATAATGTTAGATGTAAATAATTATTATAAGATTTTTAAGAAAATTAAAAAAAAAGATTTTTGAATATATCAGATGTGTCAGAACAGATCCTTGGAGATATTTAAGACATTCTTCAAGATATTGGTAACTCTCTCGAGTTTTTATCAAAAATTAAAAGAATCATTCAAAATGTAGAAAAAAATTTCCTGATCTTCTAAATTTTCCCAAGCATTTTATGAAACTGTGTTCATTCTCCTAGAACCTTTCGAGATTCCTTTAAAGTTCCTCAAGTTTATGTTGCGTTTCTAAAACACTTCTAAAGTTTAAATTTTTTGAATCTCATCAAGTCTACTTAATATTTCCTGATTTCACTTAATTATTTACTTTTTTTAACTTTTAAATCTTATCCAATTGAAGCATTTTGCTTTAAAATCTTTTACACTCTTCTTTTACATTTTAGGAAATTTTTTGATGTGTTTAAAAATTTGCTTGAATTTTTTTTAATGTACATTTTTTTCAATGAAAAATTATTTAAAACTTTCACACGATTATTAGAAAAATAATTATGTTTCTCTAATCTTGGCAGACCTTCCAATCTCTAATCTTCAAAAATTATTAAAATTTTTCCTGATTTTTTTTTAATTCTGCAAAATTAAAAAAAAAAACCTTTAAAGTTTTTCAGATGCTTTGAGAATATTTGAAATCTTTTGCAATGCTTTGAAATGTTTAAAAATAATGTTTTCAAATTAATTGTTGGAAATAAAAAATTATGTTAATTATTCATTTAAAAATGTTTACAAGTTTTAATTATTTTCGAATCGTTTCTAAATTTGTGAATATCTCTTAAACTTACTCAAATTTGAAAGAATTATATTCCTTAATTTTTCTAAAGTTAAGTAACATCGAAAAATTACATCATTTTTCTTCAAAATATTTTACGTACTTTTTAGACATTTTAGGAAATAATAAAAAATGTTTTGTAATCTTTTTTCAATTTTCTGTTGCAATTCATTCCAAAACAATTATTTACATTTTTTCCAAGGAGTTTCTTTCATTATCTGAAAGTCCTTCGTTTATCGACTTTTATTATTATTATTTCATTTTACATACATATCTATTATATCTTATCAAAATTTAATATAAAAGTCGCAAATGTTAACTGTATTTAAAAATACTACAATTTTTAATGTTTCCAAATTTTTGGAAATAATTCAAAAAATTTTATGTGTAATGAATATAAACTTTTTTTAAATCTCATTGAACTCATTCAAAGTTATCTTTTTTGAGTTTTAAAAATTGATGTAATTACTTATTCTGATTGGAAATAATTGAACCTCTTGCGATTAAAAACGGGGATTCTGCTAGAGAAGAAATTTGCTGAAATTAATTTTTTTTTTTTTAATTATTCGAATTTCAATTTTAAAGACTGATAATTGTACACAATTTCCTAGCGCATCTTTCTTATTCTTCTACAAGAATTTTTCGGTTTTTCAGTTTTTCAAATCAGTTTATCCTACGTTTCTAAAACTCCTCTGAAGTTTAAATTATTTTTTAAATCTCATCAATTCTACTCAATAATTATTGAATTTATTCGATTATTTACATTTTTTAAATTTATAATGTTATCGAGTTAAAAATTTTTATTTTAAAACCTTTTACACTCTTTTTCAAAATTTTAGGAATTTGTTTGATGTGTTTAAAAATCTTCTTTAATTTTCTTTTAAAGCACGTTTTTCAAAATAAAAAATTATTTTTATTACTTCTAGGTACCTAAAATAATTTTTTTCATTTTCTTGAAAACTTACAAAATTCTTGAAAAGTTTTTACAAGTTTTAATTATATTTGAATCCTTTGAAAATTTCTGAATATCTCTTAAACTTACACAAATTTAAAAGTAGAGTTTTAAACCAACATATAATTTAAAAAATTGTGCAATAAAATTGCACAAGAAGGCCTAAAAAGAATTACGTTCCTTAATTCAAGATGTGAAAAAATGGACTCATCATCTTTTTAATTTTTCCCAGGAATTTTAAGAAAAATAGTTTTACAGCCTTGAAATCTTTCGGAATTCCTTTAAAATTTCTGAAGCTTATGTTTGAATTCTTTAAAAATCTAAGTATCTAACAGAATATAACTTTAAAATTCAATTTGAATCTCTTCGATTCTTCTTAATATTTCTTGCATTTACTCCATTTTGATCTATTTATTATAATCTTACCAAATTGAAACATTTTGCTTTAAAATCTTCTACACTCTTTTTTTAAATTTTAGGAAATCCTTTCACGTGTTAAAAAACCCTTTTTAATATTCTCATAAAATACGTTTTTTAAATAAAAAGTCATAAAAAATTTTCCTACCAATTTTCAAAAGGTTCTTTTCTAATCTTGACAGACCTTCTAAGCTTTCTAATCATTAAAAACTATTTAAATTTTTCCTAATTTTCTTTGAAATGCGGAAAAATGAAAAAGATTGCCTTAAAATCTTCAGATTCTTTATTGAAAATTTTAATCATAGTTTAAAATGTATTGGAATTTTTTTTAATCAATTTTTCAAAATAAAAAATTATATTAATTATTCGTAGAAACCTAAAAGAATTTTTTTTTATTTTCGTGAAACCTTAAAAAATTCTTTTTAAAATCTTTACAAATTTTAATTATTTTCTAATCGATTCAAATTCCCGAATATCTCTCAAACTTACGCAAATTTGAAAGCACATTTTTTAAACCAAAATAAAATTTTTTAAAGTGCAATACAATTGCGCAAGAAGGCTTGATAAGAATTAATTTCCTTATTTTTTTCTAAAATTATAGAACATAGCAAAATTGCCTGAACTTTCATTCTCTTGATACCCTGCGAAATTCAGTTTACTTAAAAATTCCTCAAAATAGCCAGTTAGCCACCGAAAACGAATCGTGAAGTCGGGGGGGGGGGGGCTCGGGCTCGTGCTAGTGCATTTTCGGCTCTACAGGAGGCTGGCCTACGCAACATGTAGCAGAGCCGACTCACCGACATGCTACGTTTGAATGTGTCACTTCCAGATGGAAGAGTAGTGGGGGCCAAAAAATCCCACGTTCTGGACAAAGCATGAAGGTCACTTTTGGCCAACTTCTAGCTCCATCTTGTTCAATTCCGCGATCTAAAACTTTCTATGTGACGTACTGGACCGTCACGTGTCGTAATTGAATGAACAGGTGTAGTCAATCTTTAGTAGTTATCCGCGCGCATATTCAAATAGATATAGAATATGAT
>NC_046665.1:59473992-59478060 GCF_010883055.1 Belonocnema kinseyi
TTTTATTTAATTAATTTCAATTCAATTAAAATTTCAATTAAACTCTAATTAAATTTTGAATAAGATCGGCGTTCGCGCCGTAACCCCAGGTGGGATATTACATCTAGTTCTTACTTCTTGGTTAGCTTTTTATTGTTTATATTTTTGGTTAAGTATCATCTAGTCGATCGCGTGCGTTGGCATCCTGTCGTTAGGACGCCTCGATGTGATTAAAAAAAAAAACATCTTAGAAAATGGTCGATTTGACCAGTTTTAGATTCCCGCGGCTTTTTTTCTATAATAATAAATAATTTGTCTATGATAGCGAACATGCTAAAAACTTGTGTGTATATTTCGAGGTTATGTGTGTTACAATTCTCCCTAGCGTTACTTTCAAACTACACAATATTTTAGGTTGAAAATTTTGGACTTTCAAATAAACATAGTAACTTATGTCCTGGAACTAACCTTGTTTGTAGGGAATCAAAAATATGTCAAATTATCGGAATGACACTATGACAGAGCTGAAAGACTACCCTAACCTCAAAATAATGCTCATGCATGACATTTTAATTTAGCGCAATAAATTTTTTTGGTTATTATGCCTAAATAAAGAGTCCGGGGACGTCACATGCCCTTAAAATTTACATCAGTCCAACAAAATGTCAAACAGTGCTAATTAATTAGTAAGCTACTGTTTTCAATATTTTAAATTCCTGAATATTCCTAAGCAAGAAAATCATTTACATTTAACTGTTGCCATAACGTGAACAATAAAAAATATTGTTGAAAATCTTAAATTCTCCCATATTCTCGGTTATATAAACCAAACTTAAATTATCCGGAATTTAAGAACTCTTAACTCATGATATTTTTTGTGACTTCTGAAATTGTTAATTTTCGATCCACCCTACTACTCCTTAATTTTTTCATGTTATTGTGCAAAAATCTGGTAAGGAACTGTCATCCCTTATTTGTCGAAAAGCACTGAAATAATGCGCTTGGAGTAGATAGGTCAAATTCGAAAAGCTCCTGTATTCTCAAATTTTATTAGAAAATTTCGATGTTTTCTTTTATTTATTCTTCAAAGCCTTAAGAACTTATATTTGTTTCAAAAAATTAATTATTTCCATAAACGTGACTATAAAGTGGTTTTTACGGAAAAAAATTCTCTTTAGTAGTACTGCACCTAGGACAACAAACTAAATGTAAAAAATATATTCATTTTCTGTTAATATATCCATATAAGAACGTTCGATTAATAATGACGCAGTAGAGATGTTTGCTTCATTGAAGTGTATAGCGGCGCATGCAAAGAACCGCGCGGGCTTCTGGATCCTTAGTTATCCGAAGTTCATTGTTTTTATACAATCTATTTATATGGTGTTAATACTTTTCCCTTTTCAACAATTAACATCTCTTGCACGTTTTGGGAGGTGCAGCAGTATTCAAGATAATATTTTTTTCTCCTAAACTACTTAATAGTCAGGTTTATAAAAATATGACATTTTTGAAAAATATACAAGTTCTTAAGGCTTTGAAGAATAAATAAAAAAAAATTCAAAATTTTCTATGCAGATTTGAGAATACAGGAGCTTCTCAAAGTGCATTATTTTGGTGCTTTCAGGCAAATAAAGGTTGCCAGTTCCTCGTTAGATTTTTGCACAATAACCGCTAAGCATGCAGTCTACGAAAAAATAAAGACATGTTAACATGCACTGTGCAGTTTTTTAAAACCATTTTTCTTATCTGAGATATTTATGCCCAAAGTGACCGGACTACATGAAAAAATTAGAGAGTAGACACCCTGATTGTGGTGACTCCTTGGCCTGGAATCGCTACGACTTAATTCTAGAAAGGAGATGGGGAGTAGACGATAAGTATTGGTTATTAAAAAGTGCATAATCCATTATTTCAATAATAAAAATTCTTTTCATTTTTAATTTTGATGTACTTAATACATTTTAGTCCTTTTTGTACCATATCGTATATATCATTATCAACATGTGCACGAGATAGGGCGTGCGTCGCGCTTATACAGTATGCACGTATGTGTACACACACTTTTATTTATAATACATCCTAGCGAACGTACACGTGAATAATAAAGACTCGTTTGTTTTCATTCACATTAACATAACGCTTAGCTAACCATGTACTACGTGCGCAGTTAGGAGCAGTACGTTCAAGCACGCGCTTCAATTATTTCTAACTTAAGTTAATAGATTCGATACCGGTTGCGCGTGTACTTGCGCGCGAGTAAACTCAACCAGATTACATTAAATCGCACGCTTACATTACATTTATCTTCTCTCAGCTCGCACGCCAATTCCGTGCTATATTTTGTACAATGTACATCAAAGACAAACGAAATTCGTTACATAATTCGGTGATTCCACTAATCGCAGCGATAATCGTGATAAAATATAAAATCGAGAAACAACAGAGTTGACAAGTCGCTTTAAAACCCTTAATTAAAGCTTCATTAAAATTCTGCATCCAGTCCCCAATTTCTCGTCTCTTTTCGACTCGATGGTAACGGATCACTCACAGAAATAATATTTTTCAATTTAAAATTCGAACCCTTTTCCAGCAAGAAGTCAGAAAATATAAGAATTGCCTTGCCATATACACTAAGTACATTGCTCAACGATTTTCGTTTAGCGATTAACAAGATTTACAATAATAATTTCCCTCTTCTCATCCAAGTTGTATAGCAGACTTATATACATTGTTTATTTGTATACATATATTTATATATTTATATATATATTATAAATCACATAATATCAATAATAATTCATCGCTATTTGCTTAAGTCACAGAATTAGTTAAACAGCGATTTTATTAGACAGACGATGCGGTGCACGTCGTTATTTACTGTGCCTCGTTTAGCATAACAAAATATTACACGCTTTATTAGTTTGTGTTAATTAATTGAAAAGTTAAGAGACCTTGTGGCGATGATTTCCTCTCGAGAAATCGAGTCACTAATCAACACAAACTAGCCGTTAATCGGAATTCCGAACACTTGGAAAATTGGCCTATCAATTTCACGAGATCCGTTTTTCGAGATCGCAAATTTTCGATGGACCAAATTTCTTCCTCATTAACATAAAAAGTCGACTCGGCAATCGTCATTATGACATACTAAATTCGCAAATTTTGCTGTTATCACATTACAAGTCTCTTTGTAATATTTACAGGAGGTTCGTTCCGCGGCAGCGTCGTGTTCATTTAATTAATTAATTTTCATTGATTAATTAATTAATCATCAGCACTCACTCATCCATCTATCGTGCATCGATCTTATGTACAATAGTTTGCCGCGAATAATTCAAGCCTAGGGGATAAAAAGTCCAAGTGGGACGAAACCTCAAATTCAATTCTTAACCGATATGCACGTGCGAAAGCGCTTTTCTGTTTCACGATATCCTTCAAATTTTCATACTGACGTTCGATACTGATTAAGTTACTTAAAGAATCTAGAAGATCGACAGGCGCCGATTGCGAACTAAAGGAAACAGTTCTTTTCACCCGGTGGAGTTTCTCGTTCAGGCTTTGGTCGATTGCAGTCGGTCATTTTTAATTTTGGCGCTTTCCCCTCGCGCATTTTTGAGAATTCCACTGGGTTTCTTTCTTTCCTTCCTTTTTCTTTTTTTTTTTTTTTTTTTTTTTTTTTTTTTTTTTTTTTTTTTTTTGTTAATTTGTGCTTTGTCCGTTTTCAAAGGTATTTAAAGTACGTTAACTCAAATACCTTTAGTCAGCCTTCTCCAAGTAACAGCCTTATCACAGAATGGCTCGGAGTAAAGGCGATTCTTTAGCCAAAAAAGAAGCAGAAGCTTTTTGAGTATAGTAATTACAAAACAGATTCAATCTGCTTGATCTCTTTTTCTTGTGGCTCCACCGGCGAGGGCGCGGTTTCGACTATCTCGGGAATATCGTCCTCATTTTCTTCCTCGACGTCCTCGTCGATTGGTGTTAATTGATCCAGTACCACTGGCTGTGTCTAAAAAATATTTGAACTTTAGTCAAAGCCTTTTCTGGTTTGAAAAAGTTCTGGAAACAATTTTTTATTTAAACAATTCC
>NC_046665.1:59478160-59482279 GCF_010883055.1 Belonocnema kinseyi
GAAAAGTTTCTTAATTAAAAAACTTAAAAAAACAACGAAATAATTTATTCTAACAAAATTTTTAAACTTTTAAGATAATAAAGCGGAAAACTCTTCGATTTTTGACAGTAACATAAGCGAAAGAAATTTAATGGAGAAAAGGTTTAAAATAATTAACTATGAAAAAACAAATAAAGCTCAAGCCTCGGACTCATGTCACCACGGACACTTGTGGAAACTTTTTAAACGATGCAACTACTTGACTACTATTTTCTCGAATTGCTCGCTTATGCATCTATTTTTTCACTTTGCCTTTTAACACATTTTTGAGATTTCGAAAGATATTAACAAAGATTTCAACCATTTTCAAAACATTTTAAGGAATTTCTACAAACTTTACGAAATTTCAAAGATTTCATCTAATTCTAAAGAATTCCAACTGATTTCAGAGATTTGAAAAAATTTTATAGAGATTCAAAGTTTTAGATTATTTTAAAATACTACAAATAATTTTAAGATATTTTAACAACATTCATCTGATTTCAAAGCATTTCAAAGTTACCAGAATCTTAGAAGCGCTTTTAAGATATTACAAATTTCATGATAATTTACGAGATTCCTAAGTACTTTAAGAGATTCGTGGTGAGTTTACAATACCTAAGTGATTAAGAAAAATCTTCAAAGGGCACTAAAGATTTCATATGATTCAATTTATTTTGAAGTATTAACAACATTTTAGGGTATTTGAACAGATTAGGAGTTTCATAAGATGTAAAAGAATTTCCTAGCATTACGGAAAATTTCAAGGAGTGTTTAGTGCTTATAAAATTTTAAAGAATTTTACAATACTTGAGAAGGTCGAATTTCAAAAGAAATTCAAATATTGCATAAGATTATACGATATTTCTATACATTTCAAGGGGTTAAAAAATTGGAAAGTTTTACACACATTTCAGAGGACTTAATCAAAATGGATTTCAACGGATTAAAAATATTTCAAGGGATTTCAAAGCTATTAGGATATTTTCCAATATTCTAAAGGATTTCAACTAGCTTTGTCAGATTCTATGGGATTTGAAAGGATTTCAGAAAATTACATTATTTTTGAAGGAATTTTGAAAGATATTACGAATTTCAAGATTTTTTTTACGGGAATTAATTCGATTTTTGTGGGATTACTAAGGACATTAAAAGATTTAAGGATTTTTATTAATTTGATAAGATTTTAAGGATAATAGGGTATTTTTAAAATACCAAGGAATTTAACGAGATTTCAACTTTTTTACATTTTTCTAAAAATGCCAGAGGATTCCAATGGATTTCATAAATGACATATTGAAGGGATTTTTATAGGACTTGAAATACCTTGTAGCTGGTGGGAGCCTTAAGTGTGTGGGACATAGAGGTCAAACGGACCTCGGCCTGCATGCGTATGGATACGGATGGAAGGATCCCTATAAACAAGCTCTCTTGGGTCTTTTGAGAAGGATCCCTATAAACGGGCTCTGCTGGTATGCATGATTGTAGTATGATAGAAGGGTGATAGAAGGGTGAAGTCGGCATGGGAATGACCTGGGGCCGCACAGCGACCAAGAAACAACCCTCCGTTGGTATGGTGGCCTGTGAACGGGCCACCTATTCCCAAAAAACTCGCGGGAACCAAAATGGTTTATGCAAATACACTAAAAGTAGGAGAAAGGGAGTTGGGGGGGGGGGCTGGGTGCTAATTTGTCGAGCATAACTGGAGGGCGCTCGATAGAATGTCTCCAGATCAATGGCCTAAATTCAAGACCCATTTCTGCAGGGAAGGGGTCTTTATATTTGTGGCAGCGGACCCAGCGGCCAAAGCTTGGCTACATAAGTTTTTGGCCGAGACAAGACCTTGGGAAGGCGCATCTCTTAAGGTAGGCGGGGTTAAGTTGCTCCAGAAGATGGTTAAGGCTACGGCGTGGTTCCAAGGTAAACTGACGGACCCGCAAGTGGTTCTCGGTTGGCTGGAGAAATTCAACCCGTCACTTAAGACAGCATCGTGGCGGTGCGTCAGGCACAATAGGCCTCAGGAAGAGGACGCAGCTGGAAAATATAAACATCTCCTAGTTGTGCAAATTCCTGAATCGCAGACAAGGGCCCTTTCGGCCCTCAATAACAGGCCTTTATGGACAGGTCAATATTAAAGTGGCCAGTCAGGGGCGCGAGAGGCCTGTCGGTGGACAAGAAGATCGGGATCAGACCTAAATGACTGCTCCCGGTCTAACCATTACCCAGATTAACTTTCATCATAGCAAAGGCGCCTCTGCAGTTTTGCAGAAGGGCATAGCTGTGAGGCACACAGGTATCTCATTAATCCAGGAACCCTGGTTAGTTCGAGATACCATCAGGGGCCTAGGTGGGGGGGGGGGCTGGTTTTTGATACAGGGACCTTAAGGCGGCCAATCCAAGGGCATGCATACTGGTGAAGGAAGTCAATGTTGTCCCGCTGCTTCAGCTATGTTCCAGACACCTGATGGTGATAGTCACGGATCTTAAAGGAATAGGAAGGATTGTCATGGGATCGGCTTACTTTCCACCTGACAGCGATACCAATTCAACAGTAGAGGTACGTACACTGGTGGAATACTGCAAGGTAAGGGGTCTTCCTCTTCTGTTGGGGTGCAATGCTAACTCCCACCATACTCTGTGGGGTAGCACGGACATCAACTCAAGAGGTGGGGGGACGACACCTCTGAGGCAAACAAAGCCGTCTGTGGCTCAACTAGACCCGAAACGAGGGCTAGCCAATGAGAGTGTGACCCCAGACAGGGCCAGGTGGGCCCTGAAGTCCTTCAGTCCTTACAAGTCTCCCGGCCCGGATGGTATATATCCAGTCCTCTTACAGAGAGCTGTTGAGATCATCATTAGGCCTTTGATGAGACTTGCTAAGGCTAGTCTGACGTTGGGTTATGTTCCGGTGGCATGGAGGGGTACGAGAGTAGTCTTTATTCCGAAGGCAGGCAGGATCGGTTATATTTCATCCAAGGATTTCCGACGCATTAGCCTCACATCTTTCCTACTAAAAACAGTGGAAAGATTCGTGGACAGATATATCCGCGATAAGGTCTTGTCAAGTAGTCCTCTTCACAAGCAAAAACACGCCTATAGGGCTGGCCATTCGATTGAGACGGCCCTGAGCACTGCAGCTGACCTAATTGAAGGACAACTGAAGCAGAAAGGTCTAGCGATTGGAACATTCATGGACATCGAAGGAGCACTTAACTACACCTCTGGAGAGGTGATCAGGGCGGCCATGATCGCACACGGGGTCCCTAGTGCAGTCGTGGAATGGACCTGCCACATGTTGGCCAATAGGAATCTAACCACGACCAAGGGTGACACTACTTTATGTGGAATCGGTGACTCGGGATCTCCGCAGGGGGGTGTTCTATCACCCTTGCTGTGGTGCCTGGTAGTGGATCAGTTGCTTCATCTACTCACAACTCAGGTTGATTCATGGTGTAAGAGGACTGAACTATCAGTCAATCCGAGTAAGAAGGATAAAGTTGTGTTCACCAGAAGGTATTATTAATTTTAGAATAACTTCAAAATAATATATTCATAAATAAAGGCTTTTATTCAATTTCAAATATTGTTCCAGTCTAAAATATTCTATCTTTAAATTATTCAATTTGAAATTTTTTAAGTAAGAAAAAAATTAATGATCTAATATTTGAAAATATCTGATTGTTCATTTAAAATTAGTGATTATAAATCAAATATTCAAAACTAAAAAAAAACAGCTTTGAACTTACAATTTTAATTTTTCTATCCAAAAAATTGAATTGCAAGTCAACTTGATTAATTTTGATGTATAAATAACAATTGGACATCTACTATTCTTAGAAAAAATTGGAGTAAGTTGAAGAGATCGAGGCGTCCCACAGTGGGGTGAAATCGGAAAACGAGGTTCAAAATGACATTTAGAACGCAATTATGCACCGATTTTAGAATTTTTTTTTTGAAAAATTCAGAAGTTTTTCAGAAAATGGTGAGGGTAGATTTTTCATTTTTTTGTTTATTTAATTTTTATTTTAATGCACACATCGAAAAAAATGTCGATTTTTCTAATTTCATTTTTTATCTTCTAGACAAAATTTTTCTTATACT
>NC_046665.1:59482379-59528094 GCF_010883055.1 Belonocnema kinseyi
AAAATCGACATTTTTTTCGATGTTTGCATTAAAATAAAAATTAAATAAGCAAAAAAATAAAAAATCTACTCTCACCATTTTCTGAAAAATTTAGTTCTGAATCCGAAAAACAGGTTTTTACGAATGTGTCTGTCTGTCAAGTTCGTTAGCCAGCCAGTTTGGATAAAAATTCAAAAAGTGGGCATCAGTTCTAATAATAAGTTAGGGTGAATTCAAAATGAATTGCAAAAAATACTTTCAAATTTTTTTAAACGGAACAATGAAATTTCGTCTGTTTTAATACCAATGCAAGTAACGAATTATAATAATATACATTTATGGAAATGACATAAAATTCCAGGGATAAACTCGAGTGCAAAGCACGAGTTACGTGATGAGAATGTGTTCGTTAAAGGCGAAGGAGCTTTAACAAAACAGAATTCACAATCATTAAATTACTGTTGTCGATACTTTTACCTTTAGTTTTAAATAGTCTGTGCAGAAAAGTCGAGCGCGTAGCGCGAGGTAAATAAATTATCGAGAGCGAAGCGCGAGAAGCAACAGTCGGGCGCCCTAGGCGCGCGATTTTTATTGCGAAAAAATGTTTATTGTGAACGCATTTTTGAGACACTTTGCGAGCACTTTAAGCATTTTGCGAGGGCATTTTTTTTATCAAAACGACCGTCCTAACTACACCAAATAAATTTAAAAACCTAATGAATTTGAAAGTTTTCCAAATTATAAATATTAAATGATTGTTTACAATATCCAACAGTTTCTGAGATTTAGTGTAAATATTTTTAATATATTTGAATGAATTAACGAAAAATGTTAAGCGATTAACTTACCTGTGGCGTGGTACAGCTTTTCATCATAGGAGCCATAAAACTCGTAATAGTACTAAGAAGAAACAAAAATCCTGCCATGTAAAATGTTATTGTATAACTATTAGTTGCATCAATAATGGCTCCGGCGATAGGCGGTCCCACCATCGCGGCTGCTCCTCTAAACAAGATCAGCAAACCAAAAGCATTGGTCAACTTATCTAAACCTAAAAGATCCACTAAAATAATCGAAGTCAGTGAAATATAACCCGCTGAAAAAAAAGAAAACGTAGATTAGAAAATTAAAAACGCAAAATTATTTTATTTTTTCGAAAATATAGCCTAGCATAACCCACAATTTTATTGTTTCTAAAATACAGAAAAGATTTAAAATATGCCCGCAAGACTAGAAGCAAAAATAAAACCTTTAGAGCTAGTGGATCAATTGTGAGTTTTACATAAGAATTACTTAAAGTACCAATTCTATATCGGATTCTAAAGCTCATATAAATGTACAGAAATATAATATATATATATATATTGCATTTTCAACAAAATAGTGAAATCCAAAAAGATGAATTTTCAACAAAAAGGTTAACTTTCAATAAAGAAAGACAAATTTTCCACCGATTGCTCAAATTTAAACAAAAAAGATTTAAATTTAACAAACAAACAAAAAAACAGTTGCATTTTCAACCAAATAACTGAATTCTTAAAACAAAAAGATTAATTTTTCTACACAAACAGACAAATGTTAAAAAAACAGTTGAATTTTCTACCAAAAAATATCACTTTTTAACAAAATAGTTGAATTTTTAATTATATAGTAGAGATTTTCACAAAATAAGATAAAATATGAACCAAAAATATAATAGAGACCTTTCAATTAAAAAGAATTAACTTTCAATCCAAAAGAATGAATTTTCTATCCAAAAAGACAAATGTTAAACAAAATAATTGACTTTCGACAAAAAAAGATTAATTTCCAACTAATCAGTAGAATTTTTAACCAAAATGGATGAATTCTAATTTAAAAGTACAATTCTAAACTTTTGACAAAAACTTTGAACCCAACAGTATGAATATTCTGTTCAAAAATGTATTTTCAATACAAAAGGACTGGTTTTGTATCCAAAAAGAAAATTGTACAATAAGACAGTTGAATTTTCAATAAAATAATTAAATTTTCAACTAAATAGTAGAATTTTTAACCGAAATTTATGAATTATGAATCAAAAATATAATTATAAACTTTCAATTAAAAACTTTCAACCAAAAGTAGTTGGATCTTCTTATTCGATTTTATCACTTCTGTTTGCATTTAAGGACATGTACCAGTGTATCACGTAACCAATTACGTGGTTTATATTCGGCGCTTTTATATTTTGGAAAATACAAATATTGTATTGAAACTTTGGGAAATGACGCCAAATGAATAAGGGCACGCCTCTTTGGCCCATTTGAGTTTTTGTTTTGTTTAAATAGCATTTTTTTATTAATTTTGAATTTAGAATTTAAATAGAATTAATATAATAAAATTATTTAAACTATATAATAACATGTATTAATTGATTACTTTGTAGACTGATGGAAAAGAGAGAAATAGAGAAAAGAGTTTGAAGACTAACATTAATTTCCTTTGCCCTCATGTTAAAATGGAAAAACTTGAGAATCAGAATAGGGTAGCTGTTTTTTTCTACATCAACTTTTAAATTTGCAAGACGAATTATAATATTGCATCCTTACATATCGCGAGTCCAAAAAAGACGCTTGCTGCTACATACGTTGCATACGAGTGACACAAGGGTGTCGCGGCCAGCGAAATTGAACATACTATCAAGCAGAGATTATTCAATAGCAGAGAATTTACTCGAGGAAAATCTGCGATGTATCCGCAGGCAATACGTCCAACAATATTCGTGATTCCGATAACAGAGAGCAGAAATGTCGCCGGCTTTTCTGCAATTCCCTGAAAAACAACTTATAATTAATTTAAAAACATAATTCAGTTTTATTTTCACAAAGGCAGGGTGATGTTTAGCAAAATTTCGTTTTCAAATATCCCGAATGCTCGGAACGAAATTGACATTTTCCCCGGATGTTTCTTGTGATATAAGTGTTTGAATTTCGCATCTCATTATTAGTCAAAAAATACTAGAAAAGTTTACAAAATTAATATTCTTTTATCAGAATTGGTATATTTTCCCATATTTTTTTAATAAACCAAAATTTAACAGAAGACAGGACTAAGATATAGAAATTTGTGATAATTTTTTCTTGAATTCTGATGAAATAAGTTTAAACATTAATAAATTTCTTATACAGCAAAGTTTTTTTTAAATAATTGAATAAACGTCCACCATATATGCGCTAATTAAAAATAATATAATAATTACTAAAATAAATACTAACAAGAATAAAAAGTAAGGAAAAAAATAGAATTAAATATTTTGGAAAAATTCATTTTTCAACCTTTTTGAAGTTTGAATGTTTTACCTTTGAATTGATCATTTTAAGACATGGTAGCAGCTGGATCGGGAAATGATTGGGATTTTTTTGAGACAGAAAAACCGTTAATTTTCAACTTTTTCATTTGTAAAATCATTCACTTTATAATGCGTAACTCTAAAATCTTCAAACTTTAGTGGTTAAACACATGTAAATGTCCGATTAAAACTATATAAACCAGTTTCAATTTTTAAATAATTTCAAATTAATAGATTCATAATTAAAAGCTTTTAATTAATTTCCAATTCTATTCGAATATTATTTATATTCATTAAATGCGAAATTTTTTAATTAAAAAAAGAGCCATTTTTTAATTAAAAAAAGAGCCATTTTTTAATATTTAACAATATTTGAATGCTTATTAAAACTGGGCAATTATTAATCAGATATTCAAAAGTCCTAAATTTAAGCTTTGAACGCTACAATTTTTATTGTTCCATTTACAAACATTTTAATTTGTAAGTGGATGTGTTGAGCTTTGATGTATAAATAACAATTTAACAATTATTAATTTGAAACGACTTAAAATACAATAATTTAAATTTTTATTCAAAAAGTATTCAGTAAACATTTTTTTTTAATTCTTTGATTCATTATTCAATTTAGAGCCTTAAAAATTATAACGCGGATTCATATATTTTAATCGGAAATCTTTTAACTGTTCAATTTATAAGTTTAAATTTCAAATTTTGTGGTTTAACTTGATTAAATTTAAAATTGCCGAATTAAATAATGTTGAAAATTTCAATTTTATACGTTTAATTATTGAACGTTCGAACTAAAAATATTTAAGCGGTAATTTAAAAGCTTGAAAGTCAAAAGATTCAAATCCAGACTATTCGAAATTCCCGGCAGTCTCGTATTTTGCAAAATGCTCAAAATTCTCGAATTTTCCGGATCGCTAAACATTACGCAAACAACTTGTAAATTGAAATTGTTTTGAGGAGACAAAATTACTCACATCCTTTACAGCAGCTCGGGGAAGGTACACAAACGGAATATAAGTTGCGGCCATTCCGAAAATGTTGCTAATCCCAATCATGACAAAGACAGGATTTCTCAGCAAACTCATATCCAGCATCGTTCCCAAAGCTTCTTTGAATGAATCTGGCAGAATGAGACAAGGGCACAGAGGCTCTGAAAATAAAGGGACAATCATTAAGTCGAAATAAAAATACGCATAGCCATAATTAAATTCGACATAATTAAATTCGATAAAATGTTATTCTATAATCTATAAATTATCCAAATGCCTATTTATATCCAATAGGAAAATCCAACTACAGTGAAACTCTTCTATAGCGCCCATTTTCGGGCTGAAGGTGGGTGGGAACTAACTCATTATAGCCGGCTCCGCTTTTGTTTGTTCATACTTAAGTGTTCGCCTGAGTGACAGCCGTATATCCCGCGCACCCCTTGTTAAGCATAAATGCGACGCGGCCTCAATTCTCGGAAGGGTTATAGAAGGGAGGGCTGTTGAAGAGTTTCACTGTTTTCAGTTAAAAGTTCATTGTTTTCAGTTGAAATGTCTATTATTAAATTTTTGGTTAAGAATTCATCTTTCTTTGGTTACAAATGGTATTATTTGGTTCGAAATTGAATTACTTTGTTGATAATTCAACAATTTTGTTAAAAAGTCATACTTTTTGGTTGAAAATTCAATCGTTTATTGAAAACTCGTCCTTTTTGCTTAGAAATTTAACAATTTAATTACAATTTTGTCTTTCTGGACTAACAAATTTTTATTCGATTAAAAATCCGACAATTTGGTTACAATTTAAAAAAATTTTAAATGTGTATCTTTCTGTCGAATTTTAATTTTTTTCTTATTATAAATTTAACTGTTTTGGTTGCAAATTCAAATTCTATATAGACAGTTTGTATTAACGGGTCGAAAATTCAACAATTTTGTAGGAAACTTAACTACTTCGTTGAAAATTCGTCTTTTTTAGTTAAATCAAACTTTTTTTACATTCTCATAATTTATGATTGAGAAAGTATTAGAATTTTCAGAAATTTGACATCACAGTTTTTCAACGGATCTCCACGTTGCGAGACCCCCTGAATACGAAAATCCAGTTTTTACGATGGTGCATTTCTGTCTGTCCGTCCGTCCGGCCGCCCTTAAACACGATAACTCTCGAAAAACTGAACGGATCAAATCCATCTTCGGCACACTTTTTTAAGATCCTAAAAGAAAGGACGAGTTCGTTAACCAGCCATTTTTGATAATCAAAATTTCAACCCAAAAAACGCACGATATGATAAAAGTCAAGAGAAAAAATCATTGCTTTTTAAAAGCCCTACAAGATTATTATAACAAATCTTTGGATTTTCTTAGAAAATGGAGAATTCAAATTTTTATTGCATAAGAAAAAATTAAAAATTCCATTTTGTGGTCAAACTATGTAGGATACGAAAAAAGATGAATCACAATATTTTTGTGAAGAAATATCAACCATTACATTTTTCGTTGAAAATTCTTCTATAGAAAATTCGTTTTTCTGACTTGAAATTCAACAATAATTGGGAATAAAGTTGAAGTATTTGATACGGACTTAAACTATTTTTTGGAAAATTCGTTTTTGTTTATTTGTTGAAAATTAATCTTCTTGGTTGAAAACTCAATTATTTCGTTAAAAATGTATGCATTTGTGAAAAATTTGTCTTCTCTAGTAGAAAATTAATCTTCTTGGTTACGAAATTTAAATATTTAGTTAAAAATGTATGTATCTTGTTAACAATTCATCTTTTTGGTAAAAAAAAAACCAATCTTCTTGGTTGAAAACTCGTCTTATCACGTTTTTTTGTTGAGAATTTATCTTTTTTGGTTACAAATTTTATTATTTGGTTTAAACTTGAATTATTGGTTGAAACTATTGGTTGGAAATTTGTCTTTTCTGGTTGAATCCAACTGTTTTTTTTTTTTAATTAAAATATTTTTTTGAAGAAATATCATCCATTACATTTTTCGTTGAAAATTCATTCCTTTTACTTTGAAAATTTAGCTCCCAGGTTGAACTAATTTTTTTAAATTCAATTTTTTTTTTGTAGTTGAAGATTCATAATTTTCGTTCAAAACTCTTTTTTTTGTTAATAATTAATTTGTTTACTAAAATTTTTACTATTTCGATGAAAATTCAAACTACTAATTCAAATTAAAACTATTTGGTACAAAATGAATCCGTTTTGTAGAAAATTCGTTTTCTTTATTGAAAATATGTCTTCTTGGTTGAAAATTCAAATATTCAATTAAAAATGTATGTATTAGTGGGAAACTATTTTTCTCCGGTTGGAAATTATTCTTCTTGAAAAATTTATGTATTTTGTTGAGAATTCATCATTTTGATAAAAAATTAATCTTCTTGATTTAAAACTCGTTTATTACGTTTTTTGTTGAGAACTCATATTTTTTATTAAAAGTTCAACAATTTGGTTGAAATTTGAACTATGTATCTGGTTAATTCGTAAAAAAAAAAGAAAATTCCCTCGTAATTCAATCATTTATCATAATTTATCATAAAAACCAATTTGACCGTTGAAAAGTCCGATATTTAAACCGCGCAATTTAGATTTTACAGATAAAATAACAGCCACATTTAAATTTTTAGAAAATGACATGTTTTTTATTATAAGCAGGCTGTTATTAGTTATGAAAATTATTCGCAGTAATAATTTTCTGTTAATCATACTGAGATAGGATTTTGAAAGAAACCGAATATTCGAGATTTGCACAAAGTGGTTTTTTCTCAAATGGATTTTTGCGAATTTTGATGTTTTCAGGCATTCTACATATTTGAATAAATCCGCATTTCAGAAATATTGGAATATGTCAAGGATATCCCGGGAGATTTTTGGAACATTTTTCAGGATATCCCATATCCTTTCGAGATATCCCAGAGATCTACCAAGGATATTATTTTGTTGAGAGGGTTTTATCAATCTGACTTCTCCCCGCTCCCGCTAATCGTCCGCATCAGTGGACAATTGTGAAAAATAGTGCCATTAGTGTCATTTTTTTCAAAATTGTAGGAAAATAGTGTAATCACTCAAAAAAAAGTATCAAATAGTGTCAATAGTGTGGAGAGTTCGAGGCCTGCAAACCTAGAAAATAAGGATCTTAAATACTCACGTTGTGGACCTTTTTCATAATCTCCATCCCTGACATCTCCTCTAACTGATTTTTGAAGTGAGATAACGCTCTGCCGATAATTGGTGAGGGACTTCTGACTCTGATACTCCGGTAAATTAACTACACTACCACTATAAAAAATATCTTTTCGGGACAGGGGACGAATTATCATAGGCTTCTCTTTCGGCATTCCTTGTCTCAAACTCGATTTACTTGTTGTGAAGGTTATACTCTCTCCATCCTAAAAAAAAGCATAGTTTTGATCAAATTTAGAGGCCTCCTAGAGACATTCATCTTAGAAAAGTGAAAAAGTTAACCAAAAAATAAATATAAATTTGATAAAGATAAGATTTTCTGAAATACATTTAATGATATGATAGCTTTGAACGTTTCCATTTACAACAATTTAATTTTGTAAAATCCATTTTGTATTGTTCATTCGAAACTGTCCAGAATTTATTTTAAATTTGAAACTGAACAGTTTTGAATGTTTTAATTTGAAATTATTCTATTTTTCAAGGAATTTAAAATCTGCTTAGTTATTTTAAAATATTAAAAATAATTAATTATTTTTAACTCTACTATTCCCAGGTTTAAAATTAAGTCAATAATCTTCAAATGCAGTCATTCAAAAAATGTTTTCTTTATAAGAAAATTGTTCGACGATTTTAGCCATCGAAAAATTTACTTAAAAAATTGAAAACAGTAGGGTTGTAGAGAATGTGTTCAAAAAACAAATATGACATTATTTATTAAAATTCTATTTTAATTAATTACCCATTTTTTTAAATTGGTAAGAAATTATTCTAAGCAAAAATATTGTTAAAATAAATATTTGTTGTAAGTTTTAAACACTTACTCAATAAAAATAAATTTTTTAGTTTAAACTGACATAATCCGTAATATTGTCTGATATTTTAAGGCGTTCAAGAAATGCCAAAGAATGTTAAGATATTTCGAATATTTCAAGGAATTTTCAAGAGTTTTTCACGATTTCCAGAGAATCAAAGAATTGTAAGGTATTTCAAAAAAAATTCCAGAAAATTTAAAGGATTCTGCTGAATCTCCAATTTCAAATTATTTTTACTTACTTTAATTAACTTTTACGATTATATATTTATATATTTTAAAAGATACCAAAGAATTTCAACAGATTACAATTTTTTTAAGGAGTCTCAAAGAATTTTATAGCATTGCCAAAGCCTTCAAAGTATTTCAAAGAAAAACGCAAGATTAAAGGGGCTTTGGTGCTCAAATTATTTCAAAGCATTAACGAGATTTTAGGCTATTTTAACAGATTCTGTTTTAAAAACTTTAAGGGATTTCTAGAAAACTTTGCAAAATAAATGAAATTTCAAGGTATTTTAAATAATTTTCAAGGAATTCCACAAGATTTAAATGATTTTATTGAATCACACTCTCCAAAAATTTCATAATATTTCAAAAGGTTTGAACGGTTTTTTTTTAGAGAAATTAAATGGAACTAATTTAAATTATAATGAAGGGATTTTAAATGACTTCTACTTATTTGAATGGACTTTTACGATCATTAAACATTGCAATAGATTTTAAGAGATTTTAATAAATTTCTACAGAACTTTAACGAATAAAATAATTTTATTGCAAGGGATTTCTACGGATTTTAACTATTTTAAGAGATATAAAGGAATTTAGAAAACTTTTCAAGGATCTTAAAGCCTTTAAACTAGTCCACAAGATTCCAAAGAATTTCACAAAATTCAAGGGATTTTCAAGAAATTTGGAGGGCTTCCAATGATTTTAAGGAATTTAAAAGAATCTCACCAGATTTAAGGATTTTATAGGACCTCCAAGTATTTCCAACATCGCATAAGATTTTACATATTTCTATGGATTTCTAGAGAACTGTAAGGAATCAATTTAATTTATTTTTAAGGGATTTTATCATATTTAAAATATTTTATTGGATTTAAAAATATATATCATCAAGTTTCCTAATTTTCAAAAATTCTTAGGTTATCTTAGCAGTTTAAACCAGAAATGGTTATTTTTAATCGTAAATTATTTGATTGCAAAGATTAAAAAATTTTCATAATTTTTTAACAATTTTAGGTTACGTAACGGTTTTCAATCTAGATTTCAAAGAAGATTTACAATTTTGGAACAATGGATTGTTACATTATGTTAGTATTTTTCGTTGATAATTCTTGGTTTAAAATATATATATATATATATATATATATATATTTTAAATTGCACTTTTTAACTTCCTTAGGTTAGGTAGTATCTTTCACTTGAGATTGGTATTTTTAAACAAAAATCATTATAATTTGAAAACGATTTACAATCTTTGAAGCATTTTTTATTACCTAAGTGTTTTTTCGGAAAAAAATTATATTTTAAACAGTTTATAAGTTTATAAGATAAGAAATTCGAACTCTGATTTACTTCCTTGTTAAAAAAATAGGTTTAAAAGAAGATTTACAATCTTAAACAAATTATTATTACGCCATTGGGAATGGTGATCTATCATTTCCCCACCTGGTGCCGAAAACTGGAACTAGAAAGAGTAGGTACAATTTTAAAGTTGTACATTAATTTTTGCATAAAACTGTTTTTACGATAGTTTTGTGAAGTATAAAACAATGATTGAATACTAAAAATAAATCTTCATAAAAAAAAACAAATAGTTTTAGATAAAATTCCCATCATCTCATACAGTGAAAAACACATTTTTTGTAAAATGGGTTTAAAAAAACAATTATTTCACTATTTCATGTAAGTTTCAAGGAATTTAAGTTTGAATCAATTTAATTTAAATTTAAGATGGTCGTTTTAAGTCAATGAAATTTTAAAAAATCGAACTTTAAAGCGTATAAAATGGAAAATAAAGCGTATAAAATGGAAGCTACTGACACTTTGAAACTGAATAATTTTGTATTAAATGCAGTTAATCAGCCAAATAACAAATTTAATCAATTGTAGAGTTCAGAAATTCAGATTCAGTTCTAAAAATATAAATCCACGTTCTCATTTTTAATTCTCTAAAGTACAAATTGAAGAATCAATCAATAAATTACAAGAATGTCAAAATTATATAATTTAAAGTAATTTTAAGCCAGAAACATTAAAAATTGACGATTACATTTTTTTATAAACTGAGCACTTCTTAAATTAAAAGTTAAATTATTCATATTTTTAATGGTTTAAAATGCTTAAAATGCTTCCAAATTTCATGTTTGATAATTTTGTAAACCTTTCTTAAACTTTTTAAATAATCATTGAAAATTATCTGTTCAAAATAAAAATCATTAATTTCCACAGCAAATGTTTTTTAATCTTCTGAAGCCATTTAAAATTTTTTAAATCTTTTTAATTTTTTGTAAGAAACTTTCAAAATCTATATTTTGTTTTAAATTATTCCGTGAGCTATTTTCACCGAAATTTTGTTACTAATAGCCGGATTTTGTCGGTACACGTAGACACTTTGTTTAAAATACTTCAAATCATTTCAAATTTGAAATTGAATTTGAATTTATTCAAAACTTCAAAATATTTCTTCAACTTCCTGGAATTTATTTATAGAATAATATATGTTAAATTGTTATTTATACATAGAAGTTTAACAATTTGACTTAGAAATTACTTTTTTTTAATAGAACAATTAAAATCTAACGTTCAAAAATTAGTTTTTAATATTTTACTATAATTACTGATTTTAAATAAACAGTCAGATATTTCTAAATATTAAGTAATTCTTATTTTTCTTGATTAAAAAATCCCAAATTGAATGGTTTAAAAATTGAATATTTTGGACTAAAATAATATGTGAAATTTAATAAAAGCTTTTGATTATGAATATATTATTTTCAGGTTTTTTTTTAATTTAAAACAATTGATAAAGCTTCAATCAGGCGTTTAAATTTGTTTAAGTAATAAGACTTTCCAATCAAAATAGTTTACATCATTTTTAACGTTAGAAACTGAAAATTGTAAAGTTTCGAACTGATTTCGAATCATCTTGTAAAATTAATTATTATTCACTGTTTAAATCTTAAAGAACAATTCAATTTTAAAAATCATTATTAATTTATATTCAAAGTTGATCAGCTAAAAATCTTTTTTATCTAAAATCTTCGATTTCAAACGTTTCTAATTTTTAATGGCTTAAGTCTTTAAAACTGCATTATAAAATTCTTTCAAATAAAATGTACACTTAACAATTAAAATCTAAAAATAAAAATTTGTTAAAGTGAACGATTTTGGAAATGCGCATGTTAAACTGAATGATATTATAATAAACATTTTTATGCGCAAATTAAAATGCATCTTTAGAAATCGTACCTATTCTTTCATATCAATCAATCAATCAATCAATCAATCCTGCATTTCAAAATATTTGTTATTTTTTAACCAAGCTCTAGTAAACTCACATCTAGTTCGGCGTTGTTGTTTCGAGATCCAAGCATGCTGCTCACGGATAGCTTGAGATGTAAACTTTTCCTGATATCGCCATTCGAATTCAAAGTAGATCTCGAATTCTTGATTGCACTCAGGCTCGGCTTGTATCTTTCTCCGGTGCTAGTTTTGCGAATTCGGTCGAAAAAGGGTACAGATCCATTTTTCGGTAAACCCTGGACGTGAGTTGTGAAAGCCGGTTGGGAAGCATTTCTAGGGATGGATGACTTGTTGAATTCGTCAGGTTTGTCGAGGACGTCCTTCGTCTCTTTGGTATCATCGATGGCTTTCTTGCTTTTTGATTTGGTAGACGAATTCTTCAAATCCAGACTTCCACTGTTGCTCGTTGCCCCGCTCGAAGAAAGCTCCTGCACTTTCGCTTCCGAGATTGTAGGAAGGGTCGGCACAGTCGGTACTGGAGTCAGCGGAGTTCCTTTCAAAAATGAGTATCAATTAAAATAATCGACAAAAGTTTTCTTAAAACTAAAGCAATACTCCACAATTTCAAACCTGCGTTTTCAATCTTCAGGGTGGCCGAAAAATTTCATTTTCAAAAATCTCTCACCAGAATTTTAGTTTCTAATATTTTTAACATAAAATCTTTTATCGACTGATTGAAACCATTTCAAATTTAAATTTCAAATTTCAAATTTAAAAAAAAGATGGATTATACTTCAATCGGAAGTAGTTGCATTTTCAACCGACTAATAAAATATTTTAGAAGGCAGTTGAATTTTCCCCAAAACAAAATGATGAGTTTTCAGTTCAAAAGGACGAATTTTCTATCCAAATATACGAATTTTCTACAGAACGTTGAATTTTCGATAAGAAGGATGACTTTTTACCAAAATGCCTGACTTTTCAACAAAATAATTAAATTTTCAAAAAAATAGTTGATGTTTCAACAAACTGTTGACTTTTCAACCTACAAAGATAATTTTTCAAACAAATAGTCGAATTTTCAAACAACAAGTTGAACTTAAAAAAAAAGTTTAATTTGCAATCAAATAGTTGAATTTTCAACTAAAAAAGTTCAATTTTCAACCAAACATGGAAAAGTTAAATTTTCAGTACAAAAAAAAGTTCACCCAAAAAAAAAACCTAATTTTCAATCAAGAGAGAAATTGTCAATTACAATGATAAATCTACAACCAAAAGATGAATTTATTACAAGTTAGTTTCACTTTGAAGTCAAAGCAAACAACAACAACAAAACAATGTTCAAACAAAAACACAAATTTTCTACAAAAAAGTTAAATTTTCAACAAAAAAGTTAATTTCTAAGCAAACAGTTGCATTTTTTATAAACAAAGAGTAAATTTCAACTAAGCAGATTAGCTTTTTTATCAATAAAGATTAAATATCAACTAAAACATCATTTTTTAACTAAAATGATGCAACATCAACTCTAAAAAGACGATTTTTCTATAAAATTGTTCAATTTTCAATCCGAAAACATGAATTTTTGGTTAAAATAGGGACAGCATACTATTTCTGTGAAACTTACTGAATTATCTGCAGGGGTTTCAAATTTTTTAGTAATTTTACAAATTTACGAATACTTTCTGTACAACTTAGGGATAGAAAATAGCGTAAATTTATAAAAGTACTGAATATTCTCTAAATGCTGCAGAAAATTCGGTAATCTTTACAGAAAACCTACGTTGTCCCTAATGTAACTGAAAAGCCTGTAAGTTTAGCAGACTTTTCTTATCTGTGCTGCATTTTTAACTAAAGGAAAAGAAATCTCAACTGAAGAAAAATCATGTTTAATAAAAAATGAAAAAGTAACATTTTCTGTTAAAAAAAATTAATTGGCATCCAAAAAAAGGTTAGTTTTCAAAAGCAGTTAAGGCCACGTGATGAGTGGGTCACGTGACCAGATTCCTACCTTACCGCGACATTTTTTATTTCCCAACTTCTTATCACATGAAACGACATATTGAGTTCAAAATTTGGCACATTTAACAAGAAGCACTAAGAATGGTGGGCCTGGTCCTAAATTTGTATAATTATGAAAAAAGTTTTTTGTTGTAAATTTTTTTTTTTTGCTTTTTTCATAATTTTTAAAATTTAGGACCAGATCCACCTTTCTTAGTGCTTCTTATTTATTGTGCCAAATTTTCAACTCGATGTGGCGCTTCGTGTGAAAATAAGTTGGGAAATAAAAAAGTGAGGGTAAGGTTGGAATCTGGGCACGTGACCCACTCGTCACATGGCCTTAAACTTTCAACAAACAAGATGAACTTTAACTGAAATGATGAATCGCCTTCAAAAAAAATTTTTTAAATAAATTTTTATTTTAAATTAAAAATAGTTACATTCACCCAAAAAGATTAATTTTCAACAAAATTGTTGAATTTAAAACAAACAAAAATAGTGGTAAAAGGATTTTTACAAAATAGCTTTTTTTTATCGAATAATTTGGAGAGAAAAAAACGTATTTAAAATGTTAGGATCAATTTAATTAAATTCATTGAAATTTTACATGAAAATTCAAGGAATAGGCTAACTTTTTCACATCAAACTTTGTTCACCCGTATTCAGAAACTTAATACCTCGAAAGCATGATTTTATTTTATTTTAAAATTTAAAAAAATAATTTTTTTCGAAACCAGCAGTCAAGCCTGATTCAATTATAAGTTAGTGTCACATTGGAGAATGTCAACTGTCAAGTGCATTTACTCGAACCTGGATAAATTTTTTTATCGAACTTTTTTGCTCTAAATTCAACAAAATTTCGGTTTGCGAGTGGCTATTTGTTTTATCATGAAATATTGATTCATATTTAGAAAATGTTTTCTCGCTCTTCCGAAAAATTGCCATTTTTTAATTATCTAGTTCCGTACCGCTATTCTTCATTTATTTAAAGCGCATCTTATAGAAATTCTCTGAATTTTGCCAGATTTTTTTTTTAATCCTTCACTTTTCCATCACTTCTCGGTTTTTCCTAATTTACGACCATCCTGATATTTTCAATCTTCAGGCCTCACAGTCCCTACGGGATAAAATATAGATAACAAAGCTTACTTTTTGCCGTGCTCATAAAGTACTTTTTTCGCGCTCAAAAGGAACAAACTTAGGATAAACTCCGAAGATTTCGGAACAATTCAATTTACATGCAAAAGAATTTAAATGAATTAAGAAAAATGTTGAAAACAAAAAAAATTCCAATGATTTTCGTAAAATTGGACTGAATTTAGATAAATTTAAGATCAAAGTGAAGAATTCAATGGAATTCATGAAAATTCAAGATGAATTTAAAAAAAAATCACATGAATTTAAAACAATTTGAAAAAACTTAATTGAATTTCATAACTTTGAAATAAGTTTAGAAAAATTCAAGGGAATTCTAAGTATATGATAAAATGCCTAAGAATTTAATATGAGGGTAATAGACTTCAGAATCAATTGAATAAAAAACTTTTAAAAATTCACTGAATTAAGTAAAATTGATCAAGAAAATTCCAAAACAATTAAAAAGAATTCAGGGTGAATTCCAAGAAAAGTTTTAAATCTTTTAAACCCTACTAATTTCTAGAACAAGAAGTGACTAATGATTACAAAACAATTCAAGAGAAATTCAAAAGAATTTAAATGAGTTGGAACAATTTTAAGAATAAAAAAAAATTTGATTGATTACAATAAATTTTGAGTGAATTTAGAGACAGTTAAAAGAAATAAGAAGAATCAGATGAAATTCATCAAAAACCAACCTAAATTTAAAAAAAACGAAGTGAATTGAAAACAATTCAAAAACATAGGAAAAGTAATTTAATTGGGTAGAATTGAGTGAATTTAGAAAAATTGAAAAGGGTTTAGGATAAATTAATAAGAATTCAGCGCGAATTACAACAGAATAGTAAAAAATATTTAAGAATCTCTTCAAATCTTCGAAACCCTAGGAAATTACTCATGTCTGGTGACAAATTCTTTGAAATCGATTTAAATCATTAAAATCCCTTAAAATTATTATAAGCCCTGGAAATTCCTTAAAATTCTTTAAATCTCTTGAAAATGGCTTGGAATCTTTTTAAATACCCTCATATTTATCAGTTTTTGAAAGCCTTCAAACTACTGAAATATATCAAAAAAATCTGGTAATCTTTAAAAAATTGCTAAAATATTTCGAATCCTCTGATATCTTTTGAAATCCCTTGAAACTTTTTAAAGCACTTAAAAATGCCTGAGAATCTTTTACAATATAATAATATATTAATTATATTTTACAATATAATAATAATCCAAATGATTTTTAATCCTTTGCACCCCTTTGAATTTTTTTAAAGCTCTTGTAAATTCAAAGAAATTTGGAAAAATACGTTAAAATATTTCAAATCTTTTAATCATTTTATTAATTGATCCTCAGGATCAATTAAATTAACTCTTTTAAATATTAAAAATAAAATCCATTGCATTAAGTAAAAAAGAGTGTATTTATAGAAACTCAAGTGAATTAAAAAACTTCCAGTGAATTCATAAAATTCAAAAGAGTTCAGAGTAATTCCAAATCTCTTTAAATCTTCAAATCCCTACAAAATACCTCACTTCTCATGAATAAATTCTTCAAAATGCCTTAAAATGTTGTAAAATGCCGTGATATTCTATGCTGATATTTTCAAGTCTGCTCTTTCAGAATCTGACTCGAGAATTTCGAAATAAAAAAAAAATCCACCCCTTCCTACCCTATTTTTCAATTTAAAAAAAAACGTGATTTTTCAAGGTAATTTTTTTCAAATCGCATTTTTGACGCGAAAGAGGTCTTGGCGATAGCTGAAACCACACAAATGGGGAAAATATATTACAGATAATAGAAAACATATTTTCTTCTGTTATCTAAGGTTAAAATGCGTTAAAACTCCATAAGATAGCCCAAAGGGGTGAAAATCTGAGTTTTTCAAAAATACTATTTTCAATACCAAAAAATTGAAAATAAATTTAGTTCTAAAAATAAATAAAAGTTGAGTTAGGTTGAAATTTGGAAAATCTGTAGAATTTTATTTAAATGATTTTTTGATAAACAGGTTCGAAATTTTGTATGTGCTTACGTATAAAGAACCTTTTTCTTAGTTTTTTTTGTTATTTTCTGTTCTTTTTTTTATTGTAAATTTTTGTTTTTATTTTCAGAAAAATCCGAAAAATAGCGATTTTTCGTAAATATGTTATATTAAAGGTGGTTGTACAACCTCTTGACAATGAACAATTAATTTTGTGTGTGTATAACTTTATTATTTGAGAATTTTGAGCAACAATTTTTGTTGTTTCAGCTATTGCCAAGAGCGCTTTCGCATCGAAAATTCGACTTCAAAAAAATACCTTAAAAAATCACTTTTTTAAATTAAAAAATAGGATGGGTAGGGGTGGCTTTTTCGAAATTTTCGGGTCAGATTCTGAAAGAGCACACTTGAAAATAGCCGCCCATAAATTTGCAGATTTTTTCAAGCATAAATAACAAAGTTGTCCGTGCATAAAGTTGACGGACAAAAACCGACAAATTTGACCAATAAGGGTTAAAATACATTGATAGTTTTAAAATCCCTTGAAATCATTGAAATCCTCAGAAATCTTATAAAATAACGTGAAATCTTTTAAAACCTCAGACGTCCTGTAAAATTGTTCCATATCTTAAGAAATTCTAGAAAATTCTTTATCCTACAAATTTCAAAAGCTTTAAAATAACCGAAAATTAATTAAATTCATTTTTAAATAAACATCCTTGAATCTTTTAATATTCCATAAAATAATTCAAGTTAAAAGTTCCTGAAAACGCAATAGAAGATTTAAAAATACCCTAAAATCTGACAAATTTCCTAAAATGTTTGAAATCTATAACAAATTTCTCGGAACCTTTATAAATACCTTGAAATATTTCAAAGAATGCAAAGATAGTTAAAAATTAGGTGTAGACCTAAAATGAATAGTGATTAACCCATGAATTAATTTATTTAATGAAAAGTGACTGTGTGGCAGCACTTATTTTTTTTAACAGTTACATCTCACAGAAATTCTTTGATTTTTGTTATTTTTTTTTTTAAAGTGCCTTACTCAAATAGGGTACCCATAGGGACCAAATCTAGAAAATAGGGTACTTTATGGACCTTAACTGAATATGCGGTACATTAAGGAATACATGGACCGGTCTCTGAGGCCTGAATTCTAAATATCGCAAGTTTAAAATTGTTGCGGGTAATTTTTGTTTGTGATTAGTGAAGCGAGAATTTGTGAGAAGAGGATTTCCGTACCAGGCACTAATTGGTCTAAGTTGAAACTGGAGTGTACGCCAGGGTCGACGTTAATTGGCATTTTCATTCTTTTTTCCATCGATCCGTCCGGAAGTTGCACCATAAAGTAAGACCCTCCGATGCTTCCTCGTTCCATTTGAAACCTTTTTTCTTCTGCCATCCTCTGGAGCAAAGGTTTAACGGACGAAGTTTTTGAATATTCTAGAGGTCTCATCATTGCTCCGAAGACCTGGGGATTATCAAATTTTCAGTTAATTGTCTTCAGACTTTAATTGATAAATACTGATCAAGTTTTTTAAATCTTACCACGCAGTTAAGAATAAGGCCAGCTAAAATCAAGTTAGCTCCTTGCCACTTGTACTCTTGTAGCAAAACTTCGGCGAGGGACGGAAAAAAGACAGTTCCGAATCCTGAACCGCAAACAGCAATCCCCGTGGCTAATGATCTCTTAGTTTCGAAATAATATCCTACGCATACTACAGCTGGTAAATAAATAAGACCAAAACCAATACCTGGAAAAAATCATGATTATTATCAAAAAATTAAATTTTAGAGGAAAGGAAATTATAGTTTACGTACCTCCCATTACTCCATAAGTCAATATAAGCATATTTACGGAGCCTGAAAATGTCGACAGGACAAATGCAGCAGCACCAATAAAACTGCCTGCTATACACACATTCCGACATCCATACTTATTTGTTAAAGCGCTGACAATAGGTCCTAGAAGAAAGAAATATTGACATTTAAAAATTAAATTTTTAATTGAAAAATTGTTTTACATATAACATAATAATAGAGAAGCAAATATTCTCTACACCATTTCCATATGTAATATCATTTTTAATCATTAAGTTTTTATAATTATTTAGTACTCCATGACGATTTTAAATTGAAAACGTTCGAAATCAAACCATTTTACATCAGGCAAAATTTTGAAAAAAGGAAAATACTTCAAATGGAATTAAGAGAAATTAAACTTGCATAATTTGGCATTGAAAAAATGTGAATCAAAGCCCTAAAAATTCTCGCGATTGAATGATTTCAGATTAAAATTTCGAAAACAGGACTACTTCAAAACAATAAAAATGAAATACTTTCCGATTCGAATTTTGAACATGGGATCATTTCAAATTTAAAGGCATTTAAATTACATTATTTATAATTAAAAGCGTTTGAATTGAAATAATTTTCTATTCGAAGCAATTCAAATTTTACAATTTGAAACTGAAAACTAAATTTAATGTTTTAAAGTCAAAGCTTCTGAAATTCTAAAAATTGTAATTATTATCACATAAAAAGTTAGAGTAAATGTTTATAAACCTTTAAAATTATATTATTCTAAAAAATATTGTTTAGAATATACCGATTTGCTAAGAATTGTGATATTAAAAAAAATGTATGGTCAAACCCTTTAACATTTCGATTGTTTTAAGTAAATTTAAATCTTTAAAAAATTAAAACTTTTCAAATTGTTAAATCGACTTTTTCAAATTCAATTTTCAATCAATATTAAAACTTATGCAATTAATTTAGAATTTTTATTCTTTCAAGATTCAAAGTAATTGAAATTTTATAATTTCTAATTAAAGGTGTTAAAAATTTTGTAATAAAAAACTTTCAACTTTTTTAAATTGTTATTGCATAAAAAATTTATAACTTAACATTAAAATTAATTAAAAATATTTTTCTAAGATTCAAAAATAAATTCACCATCAGTTTTACATTTCAAAATATAATTTTTTTAAAATTATACACCGTTAAAATTGAATAATTCTAACAAAACGTTCGAAAATGATTCATCTGAAATGGGAAATATAAAACGAATTAAATTACAAAATCGAAGCTTTCAACATGAAACTTCAGAACTCTAAAATTGTAGACATTAAAAGTTAAAGAAATTATTTAATTCCTGAGATATCAATTTCATAAAGCTTTCGTTCTGTTTTGATGTCTAAAAATACAATTTTTAACTTTTTAATTTTAAATCATTTTATTTTTAACACTTCATTTAGAACAATTATTACACAGAAAAACGTTGTGAAATACCTTGATATTTCTATAATCTCTACAAATTTAATTGAAATCCATATGAAAAACTTTTTGAATCTCTTGAAATGACTTAAAATCTTCGGAAATATTTTTAAATCCATTAAAATCGTCCAAAATATTTTAAATAAATGGAGGTCCGACAAATCTGAATCTTCTCACCTTGAATTTTTGAAATCCGTAAAAATTAAATTTATTCCATAAAGTACATATTGGGCCCTGAATTTTCTGTGATACACCCTGATCGCTAATATTCTATTTTACATAACCCCTGATACAGTTATCCAATTTACCTTTTTTTATGAGGGTTTTGGAAAGTTATTTTAATGAAGTTTACAATAAATATAATTATTAAACATTAAAAAAATTATTTCACCTTGATTTTTCGTTTTAAAAACATTTTTGAGTTTTTTCTCAAAAATTGGCATGTTTAATTTTAATTTTTCAAATCGGATAGAAAAAAGCTTTGATTGTTTTTTTAAATATTCCCAAAACGAATATGGGATGGAAATTGTTGATTTAGTTGTTATTTCTGTATTGTATAATGATTGTTATTGTAAACTTCGTTAAAAGGAATTTTCCAACCCCTCATAAAAAAGTGAAAACGAGAGTTTTTTAAGCTGGCACACTCGGCAAATTTTACCCCATATAAATCTTTTGAAAACCCTTGAATATGAATTGAATTAAACTTATTTATAAAATTCTATAGAAAAAAATTGAAAACTCTGGATTTAGTAAAATTCTTTAAATCTTGTGAAATTTCTTAAATTGTCTTAGAATCCTGTGAAATCTTTGAAAATCCTACAAAATTTAAAAAAGTATAAATTATTTGAAAGTACTTGAATATAATTGTAATCAATATCATTTATAAAAGTTCTTTTAAAAAAACGTTTAAATCCCTTAAAATCCTGATGAATTTAATGAAAATCCTCGAAATACCTTCAAATCCTTTGAAAGCTTTCGAATCGCTAGGAATCCCTCGAAATCTTTGGATATCTTATAAGTTTTTTCGAAAGCCCTGGAAAATTTTGGAAAATGTAAAAATGATTAACTAAATCAAAGATTTTCGAAATTCCTTGACATGCTTGAAAATATTTTCAATTTTCTGAAGTCCCTCGATATTTCTTAAATTTTTTGAAATCCCTTAAGGGATTGTGTACGTAATTTGAGTTAGAAATTCGCCAAGAATTACTTGCAAGGAAATTAAAACTGGGACCGTTTTTTGACATATTTCTTTGTACCTTGACATTTTTTGAACCTTAGAACTTTTTTTTATGTAAAATATCGGCTTTAAACATTGAGAAATACAAGAGCCGACAGTAAATTACGTTTATGTACGATTTGTTTCAGGGGGGTGCTACCACTGTACTGCCCAATGCAAAAAATGTGTCACGAGAGTTGAAAATGGCCGTGCGGTGGCGCTAGTAGTAACTTTGTTCTGCAAAACTATGCAGTACCCTATGAAAAATGCATAAAAATGACAAAATAAATATGAAAAGCCTTTTAAAATACTTTTTTCTTCATAGCGTAGAGTCAGGTAGTAAATGAGACTTATGTACTCACGTATTATTTGCTTTAATATAGGAAAAAGCAGCATAATTGACATAATTCAAACAAACAAAAAAAATGCATGAATATTCAGAATTTATAAAAAATAAATAACGAATATACGAATTAATGAAAAAAATGCCAAAAATATATATTACTATAAAATGATCCAAATTTCAAACAACGACAAGATTTTTAATTGACAAACACTAATATCTCGAATTTAAAAATATCCGAAACTAAAATTCACCGACTTCAAGACCTAATTGTTAAATAAACGAATGATTAAATTCCCACAAATATTTCAATTCTCGAAATTTAGAACTGCTGAACATAGTTAATTGATTATTAATTTATGAGCTATTAATATCATTATATAATTTTTCTGTGTTTGTCCCGGATATTCAAACACTTTTAAATATAGTGATGAAGAACTAATTTTTGTTTTGTTTGCCGTTTTAAAATATAATACTACTATATCATAAATATAATTATTATATATATATATAGATGATAAATAAGGAATATGATAAGTATTAAAATATTGTTTTCTATTACAATGAAATACCGAACTCTTAAATCTGATATTTTTTTAATCAATTAGACTTTGTAACGAAGCTAAAATATTTTAAAATGTGTATGTTATTCTTAAAATAATACCATTAACGAATATTTTTTTTATCTTTGACAACACTCACATTAATCTGAAATTATTCTTCGAAGTGCTATAATAAATCCATGCTGAAATTAAATTCTGAGAATTGAGAACAAGAAAATTATCATTATTACCTTGTTTTTAAATTTATGTAAATATAATTTTCATAATATTCTTGACTAAATATAAAAGATATTTTAATATTTCAGGCTTGTCAAAAAACAATCTAGAAGATTTAAAAGAATTTTTTTCATAATATAGGATTTTATGAAATATTATGAAAAATTCGAGTCCTCTTAAAATATGTTTAGAACTTTCAGAAGTTGGGAAGGAATCAAAAAATATTTGATACATTTTCGAAAATGTTTCCTAGTTTTCAAACATTTGTAATCTATTTAAAACGTCTTAAATTCCTGAAAATATTTTTTACTGAAACGAATTTTTCTCAAAATTTACAAATATCATTCCAAAATTTAAAGAAAATTACCTTAAAATCTTTTAAATTTCCCCAGCATCTTACCAAAAATTTGTTTATTCTCTTGGAAAACTTTCGAAATTCTTTTAAATTATACTAAATATTTCCTGCGTCTACCCAATTTTTGTTCGTTTTTATTTTGCAATCTTACGAAATTGAAACATTTTGCTTTAAATTCTTCTAAACTATTTTTAGAAATTTTAAGAAATCGTTTGGTATGTTTAGAAACCTTTTTCAATTTTCTCTTAAAGTACATTTTTGAAAATAAAACATTATTTAAAATTTGCACACGAATATAAGAAAAATTCTTTTTTTTTTAATCTTGTCAGAACTTTTAAACCTACTAATTTCTAAAAATTATTTTAATTTTTCCGGCATTTTTTATTTATCCTGCAAAATTAAAAAATTGCCTTAAAGTCTTTCCGATTCTCCTTTGACTATTTTGGAAATCTTCTAAAATCTTTTTAAATAATCTCTTCAAATTAAATTTTTGAAATAAAAAGTTATTTTAATTTTTCTTAGGAACCTGAAAAAATGTCTTTCATATTCATGAAACTTTACAAAATTCTTTTAAAATCTTTACAAGTTTCAATTATTTTTTAATCATTTCAAAACTTGTTAATATCTCTTAAACTTACTCAAATTTTTTCTAAAATCATGTATAATGGCATAATTTTGATTTTAAATCTTTCACACTTTTTAAAAATTTTAGGAAATGATTCAAAATTTGTTGTGATCTTTTTTCGATTTTCTCTTGAAATTCCTGACAAAACAATCATTAAAAAATCTCCCATGAATTTTAAGAACTTTTGTTCACACCCTGACAAAATTTAGTTTGCCTAAAAAATTTGTAAATCTTTCAAAATAAACCGTTTTCTTGACATTTTTTAAAGATTTTATAACGGCTCAACATGACAAGACATATAACTGCCAAAGCAACTAGAACAAAGTTACTACTAGCGCCGACGTATGGCTGTTTTCAACACATGGGCCAGTTTCAACTGTCGGCGACAGGAGGCTAGTTTTTTTTTTGCATCAAATCAAGTACATAAACGTACTTTATGGTCTTCTGATACATTTTCCAAAGTTTCAGTCCGATATTTTGTTTACAAAAAAAGTTCTTGAGTAAAAAAAAATTGAATGAACTGAAAAAGTGAAGTCGGTAGTATAGGTATTAGGTATTTTCACTTCAACCATCAGCTAACTTCACTTTGTTAAAAGCTGAGGGGAAAAAATTGATCAAATGCATGGAACAAAACTTTATTTCTCTAATATCTTTGTAATTAATAATAATGATTATCATTTTATTATTTCGTTAAATAGTTAATTAAAAAATAAAAACTATTTTTCAAATATACTTATATAGACAAAATTAGCTTTTACGAATATATTTGGAAATTGGGGCAAAAATGAACTGAATCCCATGCATTTGGTCCCTTGTTTTTCCCTCAACAATCAACGAAGTGAAGTTAGCTGTTGATTGAAGTGAAAATACCTAATCTGAGCGTGTCACATGCCCTTAAATCCTGACGAAAATGCTTAAAATAGACGGACATTCTCGAAAATTCAATTCAAATTAAACTTATTCCTTAAAGTTCTCTCCAAAACTGTCTATATTCCTAAAAGTCCTTGAAATTCCTTTAAATACTTAAAAATCCTTCGAAACCAATTTTCTTTTAACAATTAAATTTTATGTATTTTCCCAAGTTCGCCGTAAATTTCTTGAAATCATTAGAAATCATAAAAAATTCGTTTAATGTCTTGAAATCCCTCAAAGTTCCTTAAAATCACAGGAAATGTTTGGAAATCTTTGATCCTTTGGAATCCCTTAAAACCTCCTGATATGTTTGGAAATCTTTAAAATGCCATGGAATTTCGATCAAATCTGGCGAAATTGCTCAAAATTCATGGAAATTCTGTGGAATTCCTTGAAATTCTTGAAGATTTGTCGAAATTCTACGTCAAATGAATAAATCGTTTGTACTTTCTCTAATTTTTGTATCCACTCTTTCAATATTTACATTCTTTATTTCTACACTAATTTTCTTCTAATAAATGTCATTCATGATTTTTCTAGAATCGCGGAAAAATGATCAGAAACTCATTATAGGAAACTCATTATATACTTATACGGATTTCCCTTAATATTTTTTCTTAAGGGACGCTTAAAAGATATTCCACACCAGATTGCAGAAGTAATTAACCCCTCGAAAAAAAACCTTTATATTTGCATTGATTAGTAATTGTACCAGAAATATTTTGTAAATTCGTCTGGGTGCAGTAGAAGATATTGAAATTGAGTAGAATTGACTGGATTTTCTCAAAATCAGACCTGAAAAACCAAGAAAAGTCGCGAAATTTTGAAACCAGATTTCGTTAGCAAGCCTGAAAATTATCTGCACTAATTTTTATTATTGTTGAATTACCTGCGCTGAGGTACACGCCAGATAAAAGAGATCCAACCCATGCGGTTGTGGCCTGAGACTCATTAAAATGCTTAGCGAACGGTTCGTGAAATTTGCCGAATGTGTATGCAATTCCGTCCACTATCATGTTGCACATAAATGATGCAAATACCACGACCCATCCGTAGCCACCGTCCGGTGGCGGCGGTATGTCGTGATATTCGCATAACGAAACATCATCCTCAGGCGATGTCTCATCAGCTCCTCCATCTCCAGTCAATTTGGCTTGCTCTTCTACTGAGTATTCGCTTTCCGTCTGAAAAATAATTAAAAACACTTATTAGAATCATAGTGAGACAATCTAATCCATTCAGAAAAACTATCATTCCAAATTTGGGATTTGAGATGCCTTTTTTACTTCCGGGTGGCCGCAGGTCAGAGGAAACTTGCATATCAGGGTAATGACGGGGATTCTACAAAAAAATGGCAAAATTCAGGGAGTTTCTGCAAGAAGTACTTCAAGTGACTGTCAATAATAATCAGGAATGTCACACAAAAACTTTTAATCAATTTCTAAAGAACAAGTCACTATAATCACGGTTGAAAATGAAAATATATCACGTTTCTGAATTTTAATTGTTGAATTATTTAGGAATCATGCAGGGTACTTTAACAGATTCTCAGAAACTTTTAATAGATTTCAATATTTTGAAATTATTATTTTAAACGATTTTAGAATATTTTTAGAAATTCCAAGCAATTTTCAAGAGCTTTGAAAAGATTCAAGGGTTCCAAAAGGTTTCAAAGGATTGGCAATATTTTATGGTATTTAAAAATATTTCAAAGAATTTTTAATAGATTACAAAAATTTAAAGGGATTCCAAAGGTGCTAAAAGATTTTAGAGTATTTCTAAAAATGCCACGGAATTTTCAAGAGCTTTAATGAATTTCAAAGAATTTCGAAAAATATCATTTTTGGGTACTTGAAAGTTTCCCAAGAATTTTCTATATATTTCAATAATTTGAAGGTATTGACAGGAATAAGCATGTAACAAGTTTAAAGGACTTTCAGAAGATTTCATCCTTTTGAATACCCTTCAATTTTTCTAAATTCATTTCAAATTTTGAATTTAAATTGCATTTTTTGGATTCTCATCAGTCGCTTTTTGGGTATGAATTTGTATTCATTACACGATTTAGTTTTCTTTCTAAATGCAGCGGAAATCCCGTTTTGACAAAGTTATGAGTAATAAAGGATAAAGTTGCATTTTTTAAATAGTACCATTTTATATTATCATTTTATGGTTGACAAGATAATTTTGTGGAAGAATAATGAAAATTTTTTTAAAGAAATGGAGTATAAGTTAAACATTTGTTTTTGATTAACTTCAAAAATAGACTTTCAGGAAAAAATGTAAGAAAACTTTTTTTTACGATATCATGGAAATTATAATTATGAAAACATATTACTTTAATCGAATTTGTTTATGGTTTAGTAAAAATTTTGAACATAGCGCTTTAAAACAAAATATCAAGATACTTTCTTTTAAAAACCTAGAGTAAAAATTGAACATAGAAAACGGTTAAGGTTTTTGAATAAATTGTCTTTTAATATTTTCAAAAAAAAATCTCCACCATTTTGTTAATTTTTAAGTTAAAAAAAACTTTTTTGGTGAATGTAGAAAACTAAAAGCTCTGCAATATGCACGACGGGAAAATTTAATTCCTGTATTAATTTCAATAATTTCACACTTTGAAGATTGACAACAATTTTTCATTATCTGCGTCATCTGCTTTATAAAATTTAAATATTGATAACATTTTTAAATAAATTTATCAAAATCTTTTCGTCTCCATTTCTGTAAAAACGAAAATCTTAATTCATCGGAGACCGCTTCTCCAACACAAGCTTGAACCTCGAACTAAATTAAAATGGATACGCACTCGCAAGGTTTTGTAAACTAAAATTGTAAATAAAATTTTATTTTGTCAATTGAAAACCATAGAAACAGTAATATACTTCAAAAATAAGTAAAAACGTGACAAATTTCTAAAACTTGTGGTAATTTGTAAATAAGCGAAAAAGGTAAATAGGTGACAGAACCGGTGTTGAATAACAATTTTCAAATTCATGCTCTTAAAGTGCAAAACAAAACCATCATAATTCTGAACAAATCCAGTTAAACCACAATTAGTATAAAGTGTTCCAAAGTCAAGAACTTATAGAGGTTGTCCGAATTCAACAATTTAAAATTAGAATTGCTTAAGATAATACAATTTCCAATTTAAATTCAAACACTTTCAAATTAGAACGTTAAAATGGAAAATATGAAAAATTGGACAATCTCCAAGAGCGAAATATTCAACATTGTATACTTTCAAAATTTTAATAGTCTTATTTTGAGTTCTTAAAACCTTCTAACCTTAACCAATTTAGAACCGTAGATTTTAAACCATACAAATTTAAATTTTATACATATACATATTTAATTTTTTAAATTTTATTCTATAAATAAGAAAAATCTATTTCAGTCTTAAAAAATTCCATCTGAACTGCAGTTTATTTTCGGACAAGAAGGAATGAATTTCAGAATATAATATCCTAAAGGTAAACAATTTCCAAATTATTTTTTTATTTGATCGCGTTTTCAATACAAATAAATTATTAAATATTGATCCGTTATTACTACCTTTTTCCAGCTGGATTATAAACAAATAAGTTCTAGTTTTTATACATTTTTTGTTCTTGGACTTTTGTTACCAATTATTATGAAATGGAAACCATAATTTTTTTATTTAGCACTGAGAGGAAATCTTATTAGATCATTTATTTAATCTTCTTAGTTAATTAAAAATGGTTAAACACTTTAAACCTGAAATGCAGTACTATAATTATGACTGAAAAAAAAGAAATTGCATCTGAATCAAATAAATTATCTTATTGAACGAAATTTGAATGTAATTCTTGTCCAAATATAAAGCTGAAAATACGACAGAAAAAGAAAGAAATGATTGCAGATTTTTAAGCTTAAATTCTTGCAAATGAACAACAATTTTCATCGATGAATTATTATTAACGGCGTGATAAGTTAATCGCAACTTTTTAGTATGCAATTGAATCTCTGATTCTATGAACCTGCTTTAATATGATGAGCAGTTCACCTTGATTGCAATAGATGCAAGAAAACCTTGTTTTTGTTTATTCGCGTGCTCACTGGCAGACAATCTTTAATGCATCACCAGTTCAAGAAGCGCAACAAATTCTTACGAATCAGCCTATATTTTGTTGTTTTTAATTCTGGGTCCATCCATTAATTCTATGCAATATAGTTATGAGGAAAACTGGAATTTTAGCGAGTTTTTTGTCGATCACTACGTCAATCCAAGTCTCTTGAAATTCAATGCATAATTTGTTTTCCTACATCGAGTTCGAAACGTGCTAGCAAAGTGAATTAAAAAAAAACCGTGTTTCAGAATGGCGAAAATGAAAAATTCTCCATCACACGATTTTTTTCGAAGATGGCAGATGATATCATTGTAAATATATTATATTGTTAATATTCTAAGAATGAGATAATGATATTGCGACTAATAGTTTTAATATTTTTGTTATTTATAGTTAGAATATATTTAATTTTTCGAATTGCCTTTTAAGGTTGAGCACTCATTTTACAACTCACAGCGGCAAAAAGTGTTTACGTAATAACTTATAGTTCTAAAAGAAACAAAAGAATAATTAAGTAGTGTTACTGACAGTCTTTCAAAGTGAGAAAATAAAATGTCACATGAAGTACATACCGCCTAAAAAAATACTTTCAGTAACTTAATATAATAGAATCAAAATCATTAGAAAATTTGGAAAATTTCGAACCACTATTTTATTTTTACCTATCTGAAAATAAACTGCATTATGTTCACCAGACGTTTTAGAATTCTTTTATGATGGAATTTTTATGATCCATGTTTTTTGTTTGGTTGTCGACAACTCGTTAAAAAATATGTAGATGCTAATATCAATTAAGTTAAAGGAAATACTTGTCATGATAGAGAATAAAAAAGCAGGAATGTAAAAAATACTAAATATTCAGCTGAATTTTAAGTAAGAAAACAAAAATAATATAAATCTGTGGAAGAATTGCTTTCTCTTTGTAAAATTCAAAATATAATTTTGTGTGCTCATATTCTCTTTCTGATAAAATACAAACTGAGTCAGTATATTTTTAGTGCCGATAGCACATTACTGATTATGGCTAATCATGCATTTTTCCTCACAGGAATGTGAATTTTAGTTTTTATCTGAATTTCAAAGACATAAAACAAAATTTGATAAATGTGGGCAAAATCGCAAAGATTTTCTGAGTTGCCTTAATTTTGCTAATGCTCAAAATTAGCAGGGACATTAATCAATATTTATCGTATTTTCTTAAGTACGAAAGGAAGTTCGTCTGCCAATAAAATTTAAAAAGTTATTAAATTTCAATTCTTATAAATGAACATAACAACGAAACTTTCACGAATTATAGTTATTTTATGTATAATATTGATATACAAAAATACAAAAATTTGTGTTAATATGAGACAATCCAATACATTTTTAGTAAACATGGGAAGTTACCTCAATTACTCAAATTAAATCAGAAAATAAAAAATGAATAAACCTTATAAAAACAAATAGCATATGAAAAAAGTTGTATTGCCTTTTGAACACATTCATGTTTAATGAAGTTGTTGCATTTCATTAAATCTGAGATAAATGTAAGAATTCGCCTTGAACTTTTCGAAAATATGGTTTGATTTTTAACTCTCTATTTAGACAGGTTAATTATTGAAGCCATATAATTGGCATTCAAATATTGATATTTTTTTTTATTTTCAGTTAAAATATGTTAAGTTTTGAAGAATTTATATTTACAATTTTTTAAATTAAAATATGGAAATTGTTTACTTTGAACAAATTCAAAATTGTCTTATAAATTGTCTTATAAATTCAGTTCAAAACAAAAAATGTATGAATTTAAACGTTTAGTAGAATTATATAAATATAACACTTCAATACATCAATCCATAAAAATTTTAATTTCTAAAAGTCGATTTTTCGTAAACGAGTCGCCGTTGACATTTTTAAATTATTTAAATTGAAAGTAAAATATTCTAGAATTACGCGTTTTTAATTAAATGATTTCATAATTATAAAAGCTAACAATCGAACTTAACATGTAAAAAAATTTAAGTTAGTCTTATTTTAAATTGTATTATATTATATGATGGGATAGATTTTTCTTCTAAAAATTTGTAAAATTCCCGGTAAAAAGAACAAATTGACAGCCATTTCCCTGATTTTCTCAGTATCAAAAGACGAACAAAGCTCAAAACGAAAGATTTGACTCAAACGTTTGAATTGAGGTAAAGCTCAGTGAATGATTAATTGAACAAAGTGCAAAATGTGTAAAAACATTAACTCAGAAAGCCTCGCACAATGAGGCACTGGAAATCCTTGAAAGATTAATGCAAGTGACCTTAAAAAATTCATTCACTCCTTTGTTCGTTTTATCGGAATCAAATTACCGCCTCCAAAGAGCCTCAAATGCATGACGTGTTTCGTCACAAACGAAACAACAAAACGAGCCTCACAACCAAACCAAGTACTCGAACGAAACAGAAAGTGCCCTCTGCACTGACCACGTGCTCTGACTTAATTAATGTTTAGGAATTATGCCAAAAGCTCGATCAATGACCTCGTCGACCGCTATGCATCGGAAACAATCGTGGACATCGTGGGTGACTTGATGACTCCGCAAAAAAAAAACCAGAGCTGGACCAAATCAGCTGATCCAGCTGTCAAACTAAACCGTCAACGCCACCAAACGAGAAAACTCTGCAAACTTCTTGTTTTCGACCTTGTTTATAGATCCGACCCACATACAAAACAACGACGTACTTATCCACGCCCCTGCATTCTAATGACATCAATAAACAGGATAAACAGAAAAAACATAACCTCTAAAAGTACAGACTAACCTACAATTGCTACAAATTCACCAAAATTGTCTAAATAAACGGAGCGCTTGACTCTCAACCATGAAATACAACAGCTTAGGTTCCAAACTCACGTGTTTAATCAATAAAACATGTTTGTTTTTTACCCACTTGCACCAGGTCCCAAACCTAACCTAAAACCCCCATCTCGTGATCCCCAACTGTCAAGGTTAGTCACGTGTTTACTCACGTGCTTCTTCCAAAAATGTCTCGACTATTAGGAACTTGTTTGAAACAGTTTTGAGAGATTATTCTTTTTGAACATACCGTACTGATTTTTCGAACTCTGCGCGAGCCGTACTGGCTGTACTGCGACTTGTTGAGCGACGCCCGCGACATTCTATGATTCTGCTTTTTCGCACTTTGTTTTCCTTCGAGGAATATCTATTAATACGCGACGAGCAACTGCGCGAAAAGCGTTTCGAAATAAATCGATTCAAGAACACTAGAAACACTCGTCGAAGTCAGCAGCCATGGTTTTTCTCAATCCGTAGAATCTCAGCGGTCCCCCTGGTGCGTCGAGAGCAGCACTCAACACTCGGTGTAGCCTTTCCTGACTGAATTCTGGCCTTTCCCCCGTCACTTTTGCAATTTATGAACCACGACTCGCCACACAACGGCCACAAGGTTCGATAACCGAGCGAACTGTCATGACACACGAAGCTTCCCTTCCTGCAGAAGAGAAAATGACCACTCACCACTTCTATTTATACGCCCCCCCTCGAAAGCTCCCCTCACACTCATTTCCACTGGAAAACTGGGAGTTGTCTCCAAACAAAGCCAGTTAGGACTTTTCTTTCACTTGTTTTACTACTTAACATTTGTTGTCGGAACACTCGGGAGTCGATTTGCATGTGTTTTATAGTTTGTAATAACCTATAAATTGCTGCACTAGGGACACTATGTCTACATTCTTTCGAGTAGCGATATTGTCAATAGTCAATCAAACATTCAATCACACTTTGTCCCTCATTTTTCAATTGTTGAAGAATGAATTTTGAGAACTTTTTCATTCAAGACTGATAATTAGATCAGTAGGGTTCGGAGTTTTTTGGAGCTTTGTTAGGTTAGGTTTTCGTGGAGAAATGAGAAAGGGGCGAGATCAGGGGAATTAAAAAAGGTGGTTGTTTGAATTGGCAAAAATGCTACGATCTTCACGAAGCTGCGGTTCCACTACTAAATTCAATTCTAAAAGTAAACTATAATAGAAGGAGGCATCACCCCACTCTTAAAAATTGACGAACTCTGACGTTTTGTGCGAATGCAACGTGTGGAAAAAAGACAGAGGATATCAAATATGGTTGCCAGAAATAATCGAAGGGACTGGATTCTCAAGTCTCATACGTACAACGAACGTATTAGATTGGACAATAGCGTGTATTTCTAATTCCCCTTTAGGATGCAACGGTTACCCTAACCCTTACCTGGCATAATTTTTCTGTTGCATATGAATTTATATTAATAACATATTATCGTTAATTTTCCTCATTTTAATTTTTACAAAGTGGTCGCTAGGGTGGAACAAATTTATACCTGTAAAAATTCGATTTTTGGTAATCGATTTCCCCCCAATTTGATTGTTTTCCGAAAAAATAAAGTCCGTGATTTTTTTGTCAGCGTTAAACGGCACTCCAGGACCTCTGGAATTAATGTGGGGTTTCAAATAGGGAAAGCTCGGTTTTCAACAAAATTGAAAAATGAAGTACTTGTTATAAACTTTTATGAATTTAACGATAGACTTCTTAAGAAAAGTTCAAGGAATAGTTTCCCCCAATACCTCGCATTGCGTTTTATGCTAAAGACGGTATATTTGAATTTTTTTCTACGTAAATAGGGTGATCATTCGTCCAGATTTCCCCTGTCATGTCCTCATTTTAGGGCTTCTGTGAGTTCTTCTACAGGATTTTTTTACTTTGTCCGGATTCTTCAAATAATAAATTTTTATTTTTCTCTACTTTGGAACCTTTTTTTAAAAAATCTTATAATTCAATGCTTTCTAACGATTTCTCCGCCAATTTACAAGAGAAAGTACTATTAAACATTCCTACTATATGAAAAAATATATGTCTGCATTTGACATATTGATTAGAATACATCAGGGTTCAAAAATAAATTATAATATTAAGGGTTGATATAATTTGATAAAACAGTTGATTTGAAAAATACGTTTGAAAAATCACGTTTTTAGTTAATTTAGTAAAAAGTGATTATTTTTTGAAAATAATGATACAATCGACGAGTGTTGAGAGTAATATATTTTTAATGATATTTCGTAATAATTTGAGCAATTTTCATTTGTTATTTTTCCTCTATAGTGTGAAAAGTTATTTTCTGGAATTAATGGTAATTATCAGATGTTGAGCGAACCATTTTTTTCCTAGGAATATTGATCAATGTTTAATACAATTTTTTAAATTTTCATTTGTTTAAACAATTTTTGCTTTGTAATTATAAAAAGTTATTCGTTTCAGCAATTAATGACATAACTAAGGAATGTTAAGTGTACTATTTTTTTCAAGATATTTAGCAATTTTTCAAACAATCATCATTTCATTTGCGCTTTTTTACGGGAAAGGTGGAGAAAAGTCTACATTTTTTCGATTCTCTTATCTTATGTCGTTTATTATCCAGTATTTCCTTATCTTAGAACGAACACTATATATTGTTTACACAATAATAATTTGTTTGAATAATTAAATCTAATTTCCCAGGCGGAAGAATTATATATAGTTTATATACAATACTTTATATTATGTATAAACTATATATAATATTTCCGCCTGGGGTTTCTAAGCAAAGTAATGAGCATTTGAGAGAATTTTCAAGTCTCAAATGTATTCCTCTGAACATAGGTGCACATCTGGGCATCTAGGGGAAAGTATCGTTTGGAGACTGAATTTCGACTCATGCCGGGGGTTGTGGACTGCTGAACCGCGCTGTCAGCCACCTGAACACCTGTCAACGCAACTATCCGCTTTGCGATATTATACTAAATAATTATTAATAAGGAAACTAATTGGAAAAATATTTGCCTAATTTTCAACTTTCTTTCATGTAACAGTGCGTACTAATCACTTAGAATAAAATGATAACTTCCTAATGCTACTTTCAAAAGTTAGGTTAGTCATGGCCGCAGACGGTCACGACTTAGTTTTTACATCCCAGCTTTGGTGGTTTGAATGTCATGTAGGTTTTGACTAACCTAAGCTTTGGATATTTTCTCACGTTGAGTCCAATTTTTATTCCAAGACACTAATAGTCACTGGTAAATAAGGGAAAATTAAAATTTAGGTAATTATTATTATAACTTACCTGCTTATCAACATCTATTTCACTCAAATAACGCCCGACAAAATCATCTTGACAGGTGACTGACAGTTCGTAGACGACACTTCGCGTTGCTCTGGATGAGAAAAAACAGTGTCTAAATGATGCTTTTCCCCTAGATTCTCCAAATGAACCTGTGTGGTTCAAATTTGTTGCAACTCACTTGAACACCTATTTCGGCGTACATTGGAGGATCGACGATTTTCTGTGAAACTGAGTGACTGTTTCGATATTATGCAAGGTGCTAAACAAGGATGCGTTATGTCCTCATGGCTATTCATTATATTCATGGACAAGTGTTTCAGAATGGCCCTTTTCGACGAAGAAGGTGTTGATATCAAAACAGTAAGGTTACGTGGGTTAGCGTTCGCAAATGATAAGGTTGTTATGACTGAGTCAATCGAAGATTTGAAAAGAATGTTAAACGAACTGAATACAAACATGAAGAGCATGGGCCTCAAAATTAATGTAAATAAAACAAAAACTATGGTGTTCGAAGGAAAGAGTGAGAAAATAATATGCAACATTGTATTAACTGATGAGAGAATTGAACAAGTTGATTAGTTCGTACAGCTTGGTAGCTTATTTACTATAGTGACGAAAAGATAGATGAGGAGTTAGATAGGCGCATAAACGAAGGTAAGAAGGTTATTGGTAGAATTTATGAGTTTTACAAATTTTTGTCAAATTTTCTGATACGCGTCAAAACTAGTCAACACTAGTCAACACATGGAAAATAAATCAGGTAAGATGGTTCGGGCATGTCGAGAGAATGCAAAATGAACGACTAAAGAAACAAGTGTGTCAAGGTAAAGTAAATGGCAGCGTGCCCAGAGGCAGACCGCGGAAAGAATGATTAGAATGAATGAATGAGAGCCTTGTCAGAAGAGAAATAAGAAACCATTCAAAACACGAGAGCTTGCATAAAAAATTTCATGGACGTGAAAGCAGCTAGAGAGGTATGCCAGGGCAGAAAAGTATGCCGGCAAATAGTTAATAAAAAGAGTGTCAGTAGAGTGAATGACGTCTTAAACAAAAGACCTTGGATACTAATGGACCCAAGTGGGGAACCTCACATAACGACTTTGTGAGGCTCTTCAAATGGGGTGATTGCTAGAGAGATTTATCAGCAACCTGGGTCAGATCAGTGTTGCGGAACGAATGTTTTGTTTAAATAAATAACACGAGAATTGTAGATCAATTTAAAAATTATATAACCTCTTCCTCACATTGCTCCCTTCCCATAGAGTGAGTCGCGCCTACCCCGAAAGGGAAATGGCTTAATGATGTAGTAATAATAATAATAAGAACAATATAATTAAAACAGAACAGAGAAGTAATGTTAAGAAAAAAAGGTCTCTACTTTTCTGATAGCAATTGAATTTAATTCTTTCAAAAATATAGGATATAACGCTCTCGTGATAAGGAAATGCTCAATAATAAGCGACATAGTTTAAGATATTCGAAAAAACTAGAATTTCTCTACCTTTCCTATAAAAAGGTGCAATTATGTGATTATTAATTGTTTAAATAATTGTGAAAAATCTCAAACAGAAAAAACTGCACTGCAGTCCCGCTATAGCATTCATTTCGGGGATACCCTTTATCTCCTTCGTACAATCTCGGGACTCGCGAAACCATAAACAATCAGGGTCGTCTGAATCATTTCTGTTGGAGTTTCGTCTGAAAAAAAATTTTGTTGTATTTTTTCCATTTTGATTTTATAATGTCATGATGAACGAGAAATTGTTTGTGCTCGGAAATCAAACTTTATCAAAGTAATGATTTTTAAGTATGTACGTACATATATCAGCGTAGTCATTTTAATCGAAGAAAAAACTTCCCAGTCATTTCCGAGTTTTTTCTCGGTTCGCAAACATTCTTCACGGTCAATAAAATTAACAAATTCGAATCTAAGGCTAAAAATTATTCCATTTGAAGTAATAAAAAACAAAGCACAACACTAAAAGTGAAACTCTTCAACTTAAAAATTTTTTAATTGACGTTTTAAAATTTGTTAATTAAATTTGTTAATTAAACCAGTTTAAACGAAATTCAGATAAACTGCAAATTTCGAATTTTTAACTTTTATAAAATATAGAGTTCAAAGATTCAGATTTAATTTCAAAAATATAAATACTCGTCATCATTTTCAATGCTCATCAATGAATTTTAAATTTTTGTTATTTTCAGCAATTTTAAGCTGGAAACATTGAAAATTGAAAAATTAAATTTTTTCAACTGAACACTTCGTAAATCAGAAGATAAATTATTTTCATTTGAAATAGTTAAAATATTCTTGAAAAGCTTTGCAATTTCATTTTCAAATCTTGAGACATCTGGAAGTTATTTTAAATTTTTTCCAATTTAAAATTATTTTTGAAGTTTATTTTTGAACCTCTAAATATTTTAATTAGTAATAAATGGTAATAGATAAATGTTTTTTATCCAAAATTTTCCACTTCAAAGACGGTTAAATCTCGCACTTCGCGCTCGGATATTTATTATTTGCATTTGGAATGCTTGAATAAAACTTTATCAAAAAGATCTCTTTTAGATGTCAGTATTTTTATGCGTCTTCAGATTTTGAATTTTCTACTTAATTAAGTATCGTCAAAGATTAAGTTTCTCAAAGCTCTGTAGGCTTTGAGGTACACATTCTCATCATGATACTCGCGCAGCGCGCTCCATTTCTGACAGACATTTGTAAACATTTTTTTTCTCGTAACTTTCGTCGTTTTTCCACACATTTTTTTTATTTTTCAATGTTCCTTTTCACGAATAAAACAAAAGGTGCGCGTCCTATCAAGAATTTATTCTTAACGAAATTGTAGATCTTTTTTGGGACAACAATTTTTGTTAATTCATTTTTTTTCGTATCCTACAAAATTTGAACACAAAATGGAATTTTTGATTTTTTATTATTTTTTGTGCAATCAAAATTTGAATTTTCGATTTTTCAAAAAAATCCAAAAACTTGTTGTGATAATCTTATATGGCTCTCAAATATCAATGTTTTTCTTTTTCTTCCTTTTTTTCATATCTTGCGTTTTTTGGTTGATAAATTTTTTTTTTAAATGCTATAACTCTTAGAATTTTCTTTTTGTCGAAAAAAAGGCATTAGAATAAATTGTTTGTCCTTTTTAATACTATAAATATCCGAACATAGAATTTTCAAATTCAGAAGAAAGTGGTCTCAAAAATGTTCAGAATGCGCTCACTTTTTAAGTCATTATCAAAAATGGCTGGTTAACGAACTCGACTTTCTTTTAGGACCTAAAAAATGTGCCAAAGATGGATTTGATCCGATAATTTTTTCGCGAGTTATCGTGCTTACTGCCGGTTGGGCAGACGGCCGGACGGACGGACAGCCAGACAGACGCCATCGTAAAAACTTTATTTTCGGATTCAGGGGTTCTTGAAGCGTGGAGATGCGTTGAAAATCTGTGGTCTCAACTTTCGGACAATTCTGATGCTTTCTCAATCATAAATGATGAGAATGTAAAAATCTAAAATGGAAAATGTTTAAATTAAAAGATTTTCTAATCACGCATTGTAAAGTGAATGGTATCATAATTGAAAAACATAACAATTCAACTCATTATTTTAAAAGCCGTTAAAATCGAAATGTTTTGAGGCATGTTATTTCACTTCGTCTAAAAGCTTATGTCTCTTCGAAAGATAAACGCTTCCTCTTGTTTTCCTTCAACATTTTCGTAATGCCTGATTACATCTGGTTGCGCAATGCATATACTAAACACTGAGTGACTGAAAGCGAACTGAAGGGAATGTCATGCGACATTTTTGCCCCTGACTGAAAATGACTGAAGCAGACAACACGATTAACCCCTTTTGGACACCTTGTTCTCGATAACAGGAACTTTTCTTGCGGGACTGCAGTGCACTTGTAAAATTTATTAGTTGTATCATTAATTGCCTCATTAATTATTGAAACAATTCAAAATTGTTTAAAAAATTGCTGAATATCCTTCATAAAAAAATATTACTCTGCTCCCGAATATAATAACCTTTCACGCCTTACAGGGGATAAAATGTTTTAAATGAATGAAAGTTGTTTAAATAATTACAAAATATCCTTAAAAATATATATTTCTTTCAATATTTGTTGACAAACTTATTAAAATAAATGGAAATTATTAAAATAATTACAAAATATGTTAAACAATAAGTACTTATCTTAACATTCATCATCCTTATATTATTTATTCCGAACGATAATAACATTTCACGACTTAGAGGGAAAAAATTGTTTAATTAAATTAAAACTGTTTAAACAATTCAAATTTAATTACAAATAATTAGAAACCCATCACTTATCTATGAAAAATTATTCAAGTTGACAAAACTCCAAATGCTATTTTGGATTTTTTAGGGTATTTTCCGGGACCGATAAAAAGAGGATTGGGTGGTATAAATTGAAAGTTTCTAGGTGGAAATTATTCTTTTTCTTTTTGCGGAAAACGAACAAATTTGGGAAATCGATCACCAAAAATCGGAAGTTAAATTTTTTGACCACCATAGTCGCCGCTGGACCAGGGAATCGGGAATTTTGGTTTTCCTGGAATTGTACACATTTTTAGAAGACAAATCTTTCCAATGACTTGATTTATGACAAAATCCATATCACCTGATCAGACTATCCGGATTTCTCATGGCCAATAACGAAAATTCGCGATTTTTATTGCGAACACCTAAATTTTATCCACAATTTTGTAGGGCGCTAATTGTGACTGTCCAATTCAATTTTACAAATTTGCATGTGTGCAGTTTTATTAATATTTAAAAAGAAAGGAAAAAATGGAGTTGCCTAAAAAATCGAAGTCTCTAAAAAGTATTTAAAACAACTAACATATTATATATTTGCATAATTCATGAACTTTGAAAATATACATAAAATTTTATTATTTTGTTCAAAATTACAGATTAAAAAAAAGTAAAACATTTTGGTTGAAACTTCAACTGTTTTTTGAATATTCGTATTTCTGGCATAAAAATTCCACATTTTGAATTCAATTTTTTTCATTATTGACTGAAAAATCATTCTTGTTTGAAAATTTAAAGTATTTTTCTGAAAAATCTACACAGCCTACAAATTTTGTACAAATCTACAAATTTTGTAGTTAGAAAAATCATCTTCTTTTGTTGAATTCAACTGTTTTTGGTTTCAATTGAAAATCTTTTTTTATTGAAATATCAGCCATTACATTTTCCGTTTTAGATTTTTATTATGGTTAAAAAATCAATTATACTTGGTAGAAAGTAAAATTAATATTTTTTAAATTCCGTTTTGGATCGTTGAAATGAAATTTGTTATCTAAAAATTTACCTATATTCTATTTTTGTTTAAAAATGCATGTGTTTATTGAAAATTCTTTTTTTTTCGTTTAAAAATCAACTTTTTTAACTGGAAATATAACTATTCCATTTTTGTATGGCAATGTATCCCTTTAAGTTAAAAATGATGTATTTTGTTAAAAATTCTTATTTTTTAGTAGAAAATTAATTATTAATAATAAAATTTTCAGGCTCCAGCATTTTAATTAAAAATTGTTATATTCTATTTATAATAATTCTATATTTTAAATGTTACACGATTAGAATTATGTTATTATTTTTAAAATTTGAATGATAAGGCAAAATGAGAAACTGAAAGGAAATTTGAAGGGAAAACGTTAGGTTATGTAAAAAATAAAGTTTTGCTGCCACCTTGGAAAGAAGACAATTAGACCTCAGTAGATTCTGGAAAGAAAATTCGAAATTACTGAATTATTTAAAAAACTATTGAACTTTAATTAAAAAATGTGTGCTTTTTGGAAAAAACTTCAACATTTAAACACTCATAACTTTGTAGAAGTATTTCCTTCTTAAATCGGAAGAACACGTTTTTCCAAAAATTTCTTTAAAAAACAACATACTTCTTCGCGGAGAAATTCGGCGACTCGAAATGTAGAACCTGCCTCATTTTGAAAGGATCCTGTGAAATATTCAAAAGTACCCAGTGATTATGTGCACCGAAATTTCGTTACAATTAGCCGAATTTTTTCGGTACGAATAGGAGAGCTGAAGAAGGGGATATTGGTACTGAAATTTCGGTACGAATAGCTGGGATTTTTTGTAGACACACCCTAATTTGTACCGAAATTTCGGTAAACGTAGACTTTCTGAAAAGTTTAATAATGATTTATCCTTCTTTAACTATAGAAAAGGAATATGATAACATTTATTTTAGTTTTAAAAATCGTTAATAAAACAATTAAGGGGATAAGAAAAGTCATTATATAAACTGCTTTTCATCCTATACTAATACTGCAATTACAGGGAAAAATGTTAAATGATGGATAAAAATGTTTAATGACCGGGAAAAATGTTTCATGAACGGGAATCAACTGGGAAATAACCCAGAATTTTTTCTTCGATTAAAACAGCCATTCTGGGATTACTTTAAGTACTCATTTCAATGAATTAACCCATCGGTTAACTGCTATATTGAATTCAGGTCGATGCCTTGTTTCTGAATTTTCTTGAATTATTTTGAATTATCTTAGCGTATTTGAAAATATTCCTATAATTTTTAATAGATTTCAATCATTTGAAGCCATTTCAAAGAATTTTATATTATTTTCTAAATTTCACAGAAGTTATCAAGAGCTTTACAAATTTTGAAGGGATTTCAAAATATTTGAAATATTTTAGGTTATTTGAAAAGATACCAATATTATACGGGTTTTTAAACTGGTTTCAATAATTGGAAGAGATTTCAAAGGTTTCAAATATTTAAGAGTATTCTAAATAAATTCAAAGAAATTTAATCAGATTCCCGAGGATTTCAATCATTTTAAGGGTATTAAAAGCTCTCAAGGTATTTTAATAAATTTTCCAGGATTTTATAATACATATTTTATTGAATTTCAAAGAATTTATTCACAAGATGTCAGGGACTTCGTAAAGTTTCAAAGACTTTAAGAGTTTTTCAAGTAATTTTTGCAATTAATTTGGAATTCACCCTAAATTCTTATTAACTTATCCTGAATTATTAAAAATTTATTTGAAATCTAAAAAATTCTTTTTTTCTTTTAAATTCATTCAATTCAATGGAATCTTTCGAATTTTCGTTCAATTCATCCTGAAGTCTTTTAAACTCACCTTGAAGTCTTAGGCATTTCATCAAATTCTTAACTTCCTTGCATTTTTCTAAACTCACTTCAAACTCACTGAATTCAATGAATTTCTTCGTTATATTTCAATTGTTTTCAATTCACTTCAATTTTTTTAAATTCACCTTTAATTTGTTTAATTTCATCGAATTCATCTCTTCTTCTTCAAATTCATTTCGAAATAATATTTTTGCTGAAAGTAATTTATTAATTTATAATTTTTATACTACCTGATTTAAAATACAGCGAAAATCACCAATAGCTCTACTTTCTATAGCCCTTCCGAGAATTGATGCCACGCCGCATATAGGTCGAACAGGAGCTTCGCGGGATCTGCGGCAGTCACTCAGGGGTGATCAAACAAAAGTGGAGCGGGCTATAATAAGTTAGTTCCTACCCACCGTCAATCTCAAAATCGGCGCTACAGAAAAGTTTCACTGTAGTTGAAATATTCAGAATCTCTTAATTTCAAAATTCTAGGTATCAAGCAAGATAAAATTTATTAATTGATAATTGTAATAATTACAAAATGCAATTTTTATTTCAAATTAAGAAATTTCTAAACCAATATAGGGTAACGGGTAGTTGGATACAATGCCCCCCCCCCATACTTGATATTTTGCTTTAAACATACGTAAATAAAAAATATTCACAAATAAAACCTATTGAACCGTGTTTCTTGTCATGAACACACTCGAAGCTATTTATTATAATTTTTAATTGTCAATATTTCTTAATATATGATCATGTCGAAGTGGCCAATCATTGTAAAAGATGACCAATCATTGTACCCATTACCCTATCTTGTCAATTCGCCGAAATATTAAATTTGCACGTCTGTCAAGCAAAATTGTTCATTCAAAAGGAACCTGATAAGATATTTTATCCAAAATTAATACATTCAGAGTAATGCATTTATTTTTTTACTATTTAAATTATTCTTTTAATGAAATGTTATAATTTTTATTTATATATAAAATTTTTTAAATTTATTTGAATTCAATAAATCTATCTTCCAGCATAATACATATAGTTATTTATCATTAATAATTAATTTGATCGTCAATGAGTTTTATGAAAGTTTCAAGTGGCTTCGAACAGCGAAACAGTAAATTTATTTATTGGTAATTTTCTGGAAGTAATCAATCAAATCAGCTGAATTGAAACATATTTATTTAAATTGGCTCATTTTTATGAATATGATTAGTTGAACCAACAATTTTTGTCAGGAACGATTTGTTTGAAAACTTTACAAAATTTCCTTGAGTCGAACAAGCATTCGCCGCGATTTTATCTATAATATTAAATTCACTGAATTTTCAATAGTTGTATTTAAATTAATTTTTTTGAATTGTCGAAGGCTTATCAAAATTATCAATTCAATTAAGATTATCAATAAAAACGGAATTTATAATAATTGATGTCATAAACCCAATGAAAGATATTATTAGGTTTACTGAAAAATAAACTTTTGTTTCCTATTACAATTTGTACATTTTTACTTTAATATTTTTTTACGTAATTCCTCTTTCAAAAGTTGAGATTTCGAGTCTTTTGTGCTATATTTCTTATCTTTTACACAGCGCGTATTTTATAATTGAATTCCAATTACACGAGCCATTTACTGAGAAAATCGATTTTTTATGTTTTTGACATAATCAACTTAAATATCTATATAAATTCTAATTTTTTCCTCCTGCTTATCAGTTAAATACAATAAGTAAATAATTATGAATTTAAAAATGTAATTAATACAAAGTGTTAGTTTTTTCAATAGCTGTATTTATAGAATGATTAGTGTTATAGTAATTATTAATTGTTATTATATAAGATGCCACAAACCCGTTATGTTCCTTGATGACATTGTTTCAGTGCGCGAAGGTCGAGTTTACAATTTTTTAAATTTATTCAGCATGTCCGTAACTTCCCTGCATATTTCAATTGTATAATTGAACTTCCTTGCTCTACAGTGAACCCCATACCGATTCAAATAAATTTACAGATTAGTAATTTTTTCCTAATTTTATTTAATTTAGATACGTGGTCCTAACTACAAAAAAATTAGGCGTGATAAGCTTTTTTTACTGTCCTTTTGTAATAGAAAAAAACCTATCAATAATATTTATCTTCAAATTCATTCACCTTGTCTAATATAAATTCCTGTTTCCATTCTCTTTTTTTCCTTTGTTCTGTACAGTCACTTTTTCTATCATATCATTATGATAGTATATTTATTAATATCATTAGAAGTCATTAAAAAATGTTTACAAATTTCCTTTAACTTGAAGTTGCTTCCCTTGCACGGAAATACTCTATCGTCGATTTCCAAGTAATTAATTTTGTGCATTATATTGAAATGTTCGAATTTTAAAAATAGCGATGTACAATCTGAAAATTATTATTTTGAAAGACTTAATTTCAAGGTCCTAATTTAAGATTGCTTAAATTTGTAAAGGACATTTGGAACTGTTTAATTTCTAATGCTTCAAGTTTGGATTCATTAGATTTTAAAGTTTCCGATCATTTTGAATGTCACTTGATGCTGCATGACATGATGCTTATTAATAATATTTTTACCATCTTTGAAATTTCTATAGATTCAATTTAAAATGATAGTTTAGAATACTCAATTTTAAAACACTTCATCTTTGAAGCCATGCAACTAAAGTTTTTTATTTTAAAGGCTTGAATTCAAAAATGTTTAATTTCACATTTCCTAATTTATGGAGGTTTTAAATTTTTAATTTCAGAATGTTGCAGTTTCAAATGAAAATATGAAAAATGTAAGGACAATTTCTCTATTTAATTTTTTTGTTTGGTTTCAAACTTGAACGTACAATATTATCTGTTTTATTTTAATTCTTCCAAATCTTAGAATATCATATTGAAAGGCTTAATAGTTGCAAAAGTTTCAGTTTAAAGGATTTGCAAATAAACAATTCTGATGAATTAATTATGTGTATTGTATCAGAAAATGCTCGAAGAAATCTGCCCGCTCCGCGGGTACATTGTCATCGCTCGCAACTTTGAGCGCGCCTAGGGCGCGCGACTGTTGGTTCTCGCGCTTCGCGCTCGACAATGTACTTACTTCGCACTGAATAATGTATTTACTTCGCGCTGAATAATGTATTTACCTCGCGCTACGCGCTCCATCTTTGTGCATAGACTTTTAATTAAAACTAAAGGTGAAAGCATCGACATTCACGTATGTAAGAAGGTTATTGGTAGAACAGGTAACCTTATCAGAAGTGAAAATATATCAAATAAAGCTAAAATGGCAATACATAATTCTATATTTGTACCGACTGTACTATACCGTAGCGAGACATGGACTTATCAAGAAAAGATAAGAGTAAAATTAACGCTATTGACATGAGATTCCTGTGCATCATATGCGGGAAAACTCTGATAGACAAAGTAAGTAACGAGATAATTCTAAAAGAATGTGGTGCAGAAGAGACGCTAGTAGACACATGGGGAAGAAATCGGTTAAGATGGTTCGGGCATGTTGAGAGAATGTCAAATGAACGACTAACGAAACAAGTGTATCAAGGTAAAGTAAATGGCAGCGTGTCCAGAGGCAGACCGCGGAAAGAATGGTTAGAATCTGTGAATGAGACCCTAGTTAGAAGAGACATAAGAAGCCACAGAAACGCGAGAGCTTGCATGAAAAAATGCATAGACATAAAAGAATCTAGAGTAGTATGTCAGGACAGAAAAACATGGCGACAAATAGTTAATAAAAAGAGTGTCAGTAGAGTGAATGACGTCTGAAACAAAAGACCTTGGATACTAATGGACCCAAGTGGGGAACCTCACATGCCGACTTTGTGTGGATCTTCACTTCGGGTGATTGCTAGAGAGATTGGTCAGCAACCTGGGTCGGAGCAGTGTTGCGGAAGGAACGTGTTATTTAAGTAAAT
>NC_046665.1:59528194-59542428 GCF_010883055.1 Belonocnema kinseyi
CGCTGGAAGCGGGTGCAATTTTTCAGATTAGCACCCGCTCCCGGCGAAATCCTGCGGTTGTCCTTATGACAAATTTTTAATTATATATATATATATGTATATTGAAAATGCATTAATATATTTGAGAATATTTGAAATACTGTGAAAATGTTGCATGAAAAAATGTAACTTTTGGATTTCCCATTATTTTGTATGCTGTCAAAATTGCAATTTTTAATTCATAAAGAAAATTCAAAAAGTTGTTATGATGATCTTCTAGGGCATTCAGAAATCAAACTTTTTCTTTTCTTGCTATTTTTTCATATCTTCCGTTAATTGGCTTAAAAGGTTCATTTTCGTGTGTTTTCGGAATTTTGTAAATGCTTTACTCTAATAATTTTTGAAAAAAATAGTTTCTAAAATATTCAAAATGCGCTCACTTTTTGAATTTCTATCTAAAAGGCTGGCTAACGAACTTGACCTTTAGTTTAGGACACTAAACGAGTGTACCAGAGGCCAATCTAATAGAATAATTTTTTCAAAAGTTATCGTGCTGACAGGCAGACAGGCATAAATACATACCCACAAACAGACACATTAGTAAAAACCTGTTTTTCGGATTTAGGGGGTCTCAAAACGTGGACATTTAACAAAAACTGGGGAGGGGGGTGCGAAATTTTGCACATCTAATACCTTCTCTGATGAGAATGTAAAAAAAACCATTAATAAAAACTTATTTGCTCTACTTCCGGTCAAAAAATTTAATCTATTTATTTTTTCTTAGCTTGCTTATGTGCTGATTTGATTTTTGATTAGTTTATGTGCGGTCAAAATTTGAATTATCAATTTTTCTAAAAAATTCAAAAACTTGAAATGATAATCTTGGAGGGATATCGAAAAGAAAAATTTTTCTTTTCAAGTACTATGAACAACTGTACAGAGAATTTTTGAATCATGAAAAAATGTGTACTCAAAAATTTTCAAAATGGGCTCATTTTTAGTATTTTTATCAAAATGTCTGACTAACGAACTTGGCATTTAGCTTAGGACACTAAAAGAGCGTACCAAAGGCCAATCTAATAGATTAATTTTTTTAAAGTTATCGTGCTCACATACAGACAGGCATAAATACAGACATAACGATAGACAGACATACATACAGATAGACATTCAGACAGACAAATTCGTAAAAAGGATTTATTTGTCATGAATAATTTTTTAATAGTTCTGTTGTTAGTTTTAATCGAAAAAAATAGCATCAAAAACATTAAAAGTAAAATTTTTTGAAACCCCGCACACGAGACGAAAAAGAAATTTAAGACAAAAGTTGTGATAAGAATGTGCCCACGCAGCGGGCAGATTTTTTTTTTTAGTTTTAATGATGTTTTTCATGACTAAGGCCAAAATTACGCATCCTACCAAAATGTGGTTGATAACAAATTTGTAGATCTTTTTCAAATGCACAATTTTTGTGTATTAGTCTTTTACCGTATTTTGTATAGTTTTGGCGAAAAATGTCATTTTTGGATTTTTCATTATTTTGTATGCTGTCAAAATTTCAATTTTGGATTTTTTTAGAAAATTCAAAAAGTCGTTATGATAAACTTGTAGGGCATTCAAAAATCAACATTTTTTTCTCTTTACTTTTTTCATATCGTGCGTTATTTGGCTTAAAATGTTCATTTTTGTGTGTTTTTTTAATTTTGTAAATGCTATAACTCTTGTAATTTTTGATTTTTTGAAAAAGGTCAGGAGAATAAATTGTTTAAATTTTTAAATACTATGAATAAATGTACAGAGAATTTTTGAATTTTGGAAAAAGTGGTCTCAAAAATATTCAAAATGGCTGCCTATCGAACTTGGCGTTTAGTCTAGGACTGTTAACGAGTGTAACAAAGGATAATCTGATAGATTAATCTTTTCAAAAGTTATCAAGTTCACAAACAGACATACATACAGACATACATAGACGGATATACAGACAGACACACAGTCTTACATACAGGCATACATACAGACATGTTTTTCGAATTCAGGGGGTTTCAAAACGTGGACATTTGAAAAAAATGGGGGGGGGGGGCAAATTTTAGACAAATCTAATACCTTGTTTGATGAGAATGTAAAAAATGAAAAACATCACTTTTAGGTAGAACTCATGCTGACGAAGGTATTCTTTTGATTTTTTTAAAAATGATTAATTTAAATTCAATAGATCACAGGTTCCCAATTATTTTCTCACTATTTTTCAACTATTTAAATAATAATAATTTTTTAAAACAATTTTGTTGCCTTTAAATAGTGAAAAGTTGTGATTTTTCGAGATAAATAATACAGTTGATGAATTTCAAAAATGATATTTCTTGCTTTACATATTTTGTAATTATTTAAAAACTTTTCATTTGTTTAAACAATTTTTCTCCAGTAATCGTAAAAAGTAGTTTCTGCTTGAATTAATGACACAAATAACTAACGTTAAAATTAATATTTTTTCTTTAGGATATTTGGAAATTGTTTAAACAATTTTCATTGAAAACACTTTTTGCATCTTGTAATTCTTGAAAAGTTATTATTTAAAAAAATAATGTCGCAAGTAATAAATGTCAAAAGTAATATTTTTGGTGAAAGACAGTTTGCAATTACTTAAACAATTAATATCACTTCCTCCTTCTGATAGGAAAGGTAGAGAAAATTCTAGTATAAAAATATGATTTTTTAAAAATAATTAGAGTATAAGTTCTGAAATGAGAAGATACTGAATAATAAACCTCACAGTGTAAAAGATTAAGGAAAAAACAATAATTTTCTCCTCTTTTTTATGAAAAGGCGCAAATGAATGATTATTGTTTAAATAGATTGAAACCAGTCTTCTGCAATAAATATCACTCATTAATTTTCTCTCATTTACTCATCACTCATTAATTCCATAAAATAGTAGCATTTCAAGATTTACATGGGAAAACATTGTTTAAACAAAGACTGTGTCTAGTCGCCTCGAAAAATTGGTGGAATTGAAAAAAGGGATAGACTAGTCGTCGTGAATTTTCGGAAGGACTAGCCAAGCTTATAACAAATATTGAGCTAGTCATCCCGAATATCGGGTCGACGAGACACTTCGTTAAAGAAATGAAGATAGCTTAAATTATTTTAAACTATTTTTCACACAAAATATCACTCTTAAGAATTCATTAACTGCGTTATTGACTTCAGAAAGTAGTAACTTTTTAAGATTTACAAGGGAAAAATTGTTTTAAAAAAATGAAGTTTTTGAAAATAATTACCAGATATCTCAAATAAGAAATAATACTTTTTAAATTCATCAAATGTCCCAAATATCCAGAAAAAATCATTTTTCGCGGTTGAAAGGCGGAAAAAATGATTCAAACAAATAATAACTGTTTAAACCATTCAAAATTAGTCAGAAAATAGTTTTAAACTTGTACTTTATCGAATAAGAACTTTCTTGAATTTTACGTAAAACTGCGATTCTAATTCTTTTGGGGGCATTTTCTATGTACAATACAAGGGGTTCGAGGGAGTTAAAATTAAAATTTATTGAGTGGGAATCATTAATTGGAAATTCCTTAAGAGGCGAATAAATTTCAATTTACAGAAAGTTAATAAGAACTACTTCTTTTTCAGTTTTTTTTAACCGAGCTTTTCCCATTTAAAATCGATTTGAAAAAAATATGATATTTTTTTCTCCGAAAAATCAATGAATTGGGGGATGGGGAATCGAAATTCGAATTTTTATGTGTATTAATTAAGAAGCAGATATACGTGGCTATTACATTACATAACATTGACCTTGAAAAAGCGGTACTTGAGGTCCGCTTCACAGGCATAATAATCACGAAGAGGGACATTATTGAGTTGTGTATGTATTCGGTACTCGACAATAAAGTTCCTCTTCTCCCCCTTGGTACTCTCCCTTTGAATTCGTTTAATTTACAACATTCTGTAGTAGACATTATTTTCATTTTTAGTGTTTCACAATGAAAATTACTTTTTTTGGCAAGTTTTTAAAAAATAAATCAGTTTTAAGGGTTCAAAATTGAACATTTTTCTACTTGGTAAAATACAAATCATGGTGAATATATTTTTGCTCCTAGAAAAATTTGTTTCATAAATATAATGTTAAATTATATTTTTTTATGCGGTAACAATCTAAAATTGCAGAATTTCAGAAACTTTGACTTTGAAACGTGCAATTTAGTTTTAAATTGCAAATTGTCATATTTTAGTCATTTTGAATGAAAAATGTTTTAAGTTACAAAATTATAAATTTAAAAATTATTAAATTTTGAATTCTTTTAATTAAAAATAATAAAAATTCTTTTAATTTTAATGATATGACTTACTATATGCTAATCTGAAAATATTCTATTTTTATTCCTTTAAAATTGTCTTATTTTCGAAATTTTAATTTGAAGTTGAAAAAAAGTTAAATTCTTCATTTAAAAATTATAGGAGTTCAATCCCTTTTCTTACAATTCGAAATATGATCCTTTTAGAAAAATGTTAACTAATATACAATTGTTTTATTTGAAACGTTAGCTGTTTAAAATCATTGAATATAATTAACGCTTTCAATTTGAAATTAAACATTATTAATTCCTTTTTAAAAAATGTTACCTAATCTACAATTGTTTTATTTGAAACGTTACCTGTTTAAAATCATTGAATATATTTAACGCTTTCAATTTAAAAATAAACATTATTCATTCTTGTTTACAAAATTTCAGGGATCACAGTCTTTCCCCCATTCAACTTTTTTGCCAATCCCCCTTCGAATTACGCGGGAAACTATCTGAAATTGATAAATGTACAGATAAATAATAAAGTGCATCTGTATAATATGGAAGAACTTGAACAATTTATTCCAAAATAATTAAAGTATAAAATAAAAATCAATATATCGTAACACAAATATAAATATATAAGTGAAACAGGTTTCAAGCATTGAAAACCATAAAAAACACTAAAAAATTTGTAGGAAAAAACTATTTAAATATAAAATTGGAACATTTAGCAAACAATATAGTAATTTTAAAAAGAATGATAAAAAACTGAACACATTGCAACTCAAGTGAGCTAAATTCAAAAATAAAAAAATAAAGTATTCCAAGTTGATAAACTGCAAAATTAAATGTTCTAACTTGAACTCTTTCATGTCAAGTGGTTAAAATTGAGCCACTTTAGTTTTAAATCTGAATAAGAATGCTGAGTAGCCTCAAATTTTGTTTTTGAATATTACCGATAAAAAAATAAAAAACCTGTATTCGACCGATTTCGAACTAAAAAATTTAGGATTTAAATAAATCTTTAAAGCTATCATATTTTTATGCTAAATATATACAAATTAAATATTTTGGAAATTTAAAATATTTTAGGCTCTCAAACGAAGTATATCCAATTGAATAAAAAACTTTAATGGCAGAAATCATTAAAAAATAATTTGAAATTATTGAAAAATATAATATTTCTTATAAAAAGATTGTTTCTTCTTTTCTGAATGTAACAATAAATATTTAATCTTCCCTCTATTGTCCCTATATCTTGTGAAAAAGTTACCCTATTTCTCCTATTTTAATCTCCTCTTTTGCGCTTTGATCTCCGAAATTGCTTAAACTTATACCATGGCCAGAGGTATCGAAATTTCGTTACAAATAGCCGGATTTTCCAGTACGTGTAGACACTCTCTTAAATCACATTTTTTTAATTCGTTTAATAATGGATTTTTAAACTGTTTCTACTTTTAATGCTACGAAATAAGAAATCGGTGACGTAAACGCGTTACTATTTATATGATTATTAATTGATACAAAATGTCTTTAATTCTAGCCTTCAGAATTTGAAGAACTGGCTTATTTACAGCTTTGTAAATTTAACTATTAAATAAAACCCACTTGTTGCGTGAAAGTAAAGTATTAATCGAAACCTTATAAGTGGCACAAAATGCACCAAACTTGTACGTTTAGCCTTGTAACTTGGGTACAAAGTGTGTTAAAGTCTTCGCGGTAAAAAGCGATTGGGATCTTTAAACGTAATTTCCTACCGCGATTATTTGTTTGAAAACGAGTAGCAATGTACTGGCGTCATACAATTTACCATGTTCGTACCACCGATGCCGCTTATGAATTAATTAGATAACGAGCAGCGACAATTAGAACTGGCGCACGGCCGGACGAAAACACCATCTGCTTCTCATCTCGAAGAAAAAATGTGTAACATAGTCTTTTGATGATTCAGGAGCTCAAACAAGTGATTCAGCTCCCATGCAACTAAACACAATAGGCGTTCCATAATCTGACTGTGAAGCTTTACCTAAATCAATCCGTTCTCGACAAAACCGCCAGATTTTAAATTACGACTTTATCCAGTAATAAAATATCTCTTAAGGTCAAATTACTATTCAGAGAACATTCATGTAATGAGAATAAAATCTTAGATTCATAGCTCTTTCTATAATTTATTGGTACTGACTAGTATTACGGAATTATCCCTGAAACGAATGGGGCTAGTATTACCGAATTTTCCGTAACATTAGCCCTAAATGAGCCGAAAAAGGGGTTAGTCTTACAGAAAATTCCGTATCAGTAGACAATTCCTAATTTATTACAATTAGCTCAAGACTCAGCGAATCACAAAATCTTGATAAATATGGAAATGATAAAATAGCTCTTGAAAAATGATCGATTGAACATGTTCTTCAATTTCAACCATGATGGAAGGTTGAAAAAATGTAAAATTCAAATATTTTACTTCTAAATAATTAAAAAAATATGTATAATTATGTACATAATTACAACTTCATATGTTAAAAAATACCCTTATCAAACTTTTATCTAGAAAAGGAAAATCAGAAAAGGAAGACTTCCTCGCTGGTCTATTCGCAAAGAAATTTTTATTAAATTTCGCTCGAAATTGAAAAGCTATTATCAATATAAGATATCGGACATCGTAACGCGTATGATAAGGGGATCGATAAACATTATATAGATAAAGACACGAAGAGATTAGATCACGATTTTGATATAGTAAATGATTCTGAGTTATTGAGGTGTTAGAAAAAAATACCATACCAATTTTATTGCGAAAACCATCATTTATTTAATACCAAGTCCTCCTTGAAAAGTCAGATCTCTTGCGGTTCGACGGACTCTACAATTTGTAGAAAAGAACCAGCGATAAACTATGCTTTATGAAATTATCAATTGTTTCTCTATTGTTCCCTTGTCTTCAACCTTCATTCGCTTCCTATTTATGTAATTTGTAATTGATTACTTATTGTTATCCATTTTCAGAAAAGATTTTAATTTTTCTAATTGGCGGCTTTGTCAAAGAGTAATTTTTTAATTCTTGATCATTGTTTGTTTTTATAATACTCTTCGTTACTTTCATAGGATTTGGTTCCACTTTTTTTGTATTTCTCACTTTTTTCTGCCTTTTCGCTATTTTAATTTAGAAGTCGTAAAAATAAACAATAACTGAAACGCTGTGTAATGAAGGCTATTTGGATCAAAATTTTTGTACGAATAGCGAGAATTTTTTTTGGTAATTCACAATTATTAATTTCAGGTTGAAAATTTGTAAATTACGGCATTTTAAATAATAATTCAATTGAATAATTTTGTATTTAATCCTGTAAAATTCTAAGTTTTTGTCTATCAAATTAAACAACTTAATAATTAAACAATTTTGAATTAATAGCGTTTGAAATTCGTCAGTTTTTAATTAAATACTGCAAGATTGTAAAAATTTGCAATTTTATGCCATATTATGTCGCCAATTTGAAATTGAAAGCGTTTTTAGTTGAACGAGTTCAACAAACAAAAGTGTCAGGCTGAATCTTTCAAAATTCGTTAATAAGGGATCGTCCATATATTACGTAAGACATTTTTCTTTTGTTTATATCGCTGTGTCCTTTTCAACTTGATAAAAATATTATTTTCGTCTTTATTCAAACAACAGAAAAATGTCTTACGTAATATATGGACAATCCCTAATTACAAATTATTAATTGGATCATTTTAATTTATGTTTATTTAAGTTAAAGCTTTAATAGTTTCTTTTTGCTTTAATAGTTACAAAAATTTAAGTTCAAACCGTTTGAGATTGAGTAGTCCCAAATTCTAATATTAAAACTTATATACTTATAAATTTAAACCAATCAAAAATTGTACAATTTCGAATAAGCGACGTTCATTATAGTTGAACAGCATATGAAAGTGACCGCCTCTAAATTGAATCATTTTAAATTGAATAATTTTATTATTCAAATATTATCTAGATAATTTCTCTTTGATATTATTTGGAATTTTACAATTGGAAAAATTACGAATTATACCTTTTTAAATTCAAACATTAAAAGTGGATCAAACTACTTTAAATCATTGACACTTGTATAATTACAATTTACAAGAAAAATTTTAATAGTTTGTTGAAGGAAATAATTTAAAATTAAATCATCTCTGCCACCTTTTAATCAATTTTTCCACTATCTTGAAGTTAGAATGTCGTTTCTAGTCATGTAATCCGTTAGACAATCTTGTAATTAACATCGTTTTTATCAGCTCGTTGTTTAATAAACTTATCGACTTATCTTTAAGAAGATAATTTTAATTGATGAAAACAAATTTAGGATTTCATTTGAAATCAGGTTATTCAAATTTTGTTAAAACTTAAAGGCAATATTTTAATCAAAATTTTGCTAAAAAGAGCGGGATTTTTTGGTAGACATAAACACTGCTCAATTTAAATATTTTAATATTTTTGAGAAATCTTCCGTTACTGAGTTCATTAGTTTCAGAAGAAATATCGAAAATATCTATAAACCACTTTTCTCTGAAGTCCAATGTTTATTCTAATTTAAACTCATTTAGTGTAATGAAATGATATTATGATTAAAGGAGGCGTTGGTTTCTGGGTTGTTGTCAACTCTCGTTTATCCAAATCGTGTGTATTTACCTTAACACTTCAAAGTGAAATATTCTCCTTATAAAACTAATCGCATTAAAGGCCAAAAACTAAAAAAAATGAAACTGCAATGACATTATTGGTATACATTCATATAATATCACTATTTTTTTCTAACTTTAAAATATATACTTTTAGAATTGTAAACAAAATAATGTTGATATATGAAAAACCACTTTTAATCACAAATCTTTTCACTCGATAAAATATTTTTTTAGGTATTTATTGATCTTTGCATTTTCTTGCCTCTCTTTCAAAAGCTAGTAGGAACGGAAGGAATGAAAGGGTACATCCTAATCTTATATCTTCTCTTGAAACCAATGAGAATTTTTAGAAAAAGTCAGAAGAAACCACTCAAGATCAAATATCTTCACACTAGATTCAATAGAAATGTCCTAAACAATTGTTCGCTCTTTTAATTTTCTTTTTTCCTTTTCAGGAGCTGCCCGGAACAGAGTTAATAAAAAGATACACCATAATCTTATATCTTCTTTTAAAACACATAAGAATTTTTCGAAAACATTTCAAGGAACCACTCACGATCGAACATCGACACACTAGATTCAATAGAAATTTCGTAAACAACAACTTTTCAGTCTTCTAATTTCTCTTTCGATTTTTCAAAGACCAGAATTTGAGCTGATATTAAAAGGACAAATCGGTAACTGGAATTGTTATTGACAAAAGTGGAGGCTATAAAGGAAATATAAATTGGGATCTAGGTGGAAGTGGGAATTGGTACATACCTTGTTCTTTGGCGGCATGGTAAGGATCGAGGACTTCCGACCTGTGAACCCTAAGGAAGTCCTCCACAGGAAGGGGAATGACCACCAAACTGGACACTGTCCAGCTATCCAAAGGAACGAGCGATATTAAAATGCGGACAGCTCGAACCGAGTTATCACTCACGGATGTGCCCACAGCACCATCCAATTCCCCACTACCAGCAATACAACGCATCTGATGTGAGTTTAATTTCCCTTCCCCTCATGCAAGCTTATGGAAGTGTATAATGGAGTGTCGTCTTTCTTTTCTCTTTTTCTCACTCGGCTAATATAATGCTTGGGAGCATTACAGCAATAAGGATTAAGGTACAAAGTTCTAGCTTAGCCTGACACCAGTCACCAGATATGATAGATTCCACCTCAGAAGGAGTGAGAATGGCTAGAATTACATACGTAGAGAGACTCTTAAAGTTAAAGGATGGATTTGATGGAAACTGAAGAGAGAATCCTATTGCTATGATACGTTGGAATTGAAAGCATCTACGAGTGAACTGAGTAAATCGAGTAAAACGCGTCAGAGATAAAGGAGTGTTCTTTTTTATTCGAATTGTCTTCAGTAGTTATTGTTAGACTACTCCTTCTTTCATGAAACCGATCTTCACGTGCTCATCGTCTCAGCTTCCATCAATTGGATCTAATTGTTTGAGATAATAGTTGAAGGCTTGGGAAAGTGATTTCATGATCAGATAAACAGATTCTTCTCGAACATTGCTGAAAGAAAATTTTATTGTGGTGGTAAATTGCGTATGGTACTTTATTATGGTGGCTTATTTTGTTGGAGAGATTTTTGGATCATCCTTTATATTTTAGATTTTTTACTCAAAATATTAACATTATAATCATTATTTTCACTGTAAACGTGCTTTGAAAGGATTTTTATAGATTTCAATGGATTTCAAGGTATTATGAAGTTCTACAAAGTATTTCAATGAATTACAACATTTTTACAGAATTTAACGACATTTCCAAAGATTTTTAGGGATATCGTGAGATTTCAAGGCATTTCAAAATATTTAAAGGGTTTTCTCATTTTTTACGGTATTTCAAACGATTCCAAAATATTACGGGGGATTTTACCATTTTCAAATTACTTAAAAAGTTTTCAAGTGTTTGAAGAAATTATCTAACACAATTTCAGAGATTTCGCGGTATTTCGAGAGATACCAAAGTATATCCACCGATTTTAGAGAATTACGTAAGGCCTTAAAATATTTAAGGTAATTTCATAGGATTTCTGAATATCATAAAGGACTTTAAGGGATTCCGAGGAATTTTTAATGGCTGTTGAAACATTTCAATAGTCTAAAAATCTGTTACGGGTTTTCTAGAGATATTCGGCAAGACTTCCACGGATTTAAAAGTTTCCTAAGATCTAAAATTAATAACATCTAAATTAAAAACTAAAATCTCAAATTAATTTCGAAAGGATGTCAGAAATTTCAAGGGGTCTCGTAATGTTTCGAAATATTTATTTCATGGAATTTTAAGAAATTTTCACATCATTAAAAATATGAGAAGGGATTTACAAAATGTTGCAGAGGAATTCACGGGATTTCCAAGGATTGCAAAGGTTCCTAGAGATTCCACGACATTTCTTTTTTTTTTTTTAATACGTGATGAGAAGAAACTTTGGTAAGAAATCCTCCCCCCCCCCGCCAATTAGGATTCGTAAGATTTTAGAGACCCCCCCCCCCTCCCAAGCCTTGCATAACTAACGGACACTCCCTTATTGGTAACATTGCACTATCATCGAGGTCTTTAATTGACAGAGTAATCGAAAAAACCGGAAAATGACCGGGAATTTGATTCTGCGACCGGGATTTTCTTCTCGAATGTAGTAATATGCAAATTAAAAGTGGTTTCATACACAGTAAAACCCTTCAATAGCCCTCCCTTCTATAGCTCTTCCAAGAATTAACGCCGAACCGCTGGTAGGTGTATCAGGAGCTGCGCAGAGTGCGCGGGAGCTGCGGTTGTCACTCAGACGAGCACTAAGGCGTGAGCAAAAAAAACAGGAGCGGGCTATAATGAGTTAGTTCCCACCCACAGTCAGCCCCAAAATCGGTGCTATAGAAGAGTCTCACTGTATTTCATTTTTCTAATTCTGAGTTTGGGCAAGGAATTTGTGAAAAAAATCATAATTTTCACTTGGAACAAGGAATTTTCGAAAAGAATTATATATCTAATTTATGAAATAGAATTTCAGTAAAAAAAATTATTTTAAGTTTGGGGCAAGGAATTTCCGTGAAGAAATATAATTATTACTTTGGGATGGAAAATTTCGTAAAGAATGATAATTTTTACTTGAGGACTGGTTATTTCCTCAAGGAATTTTTGACTTTCAGGCAATTTTCTAAAAGAATGATAATTTTCAATTAGGTTTACATTAAAATAGGAAATTTCGTTAAAAATTTGAATTTTTACTTTAGAGCAAGGAGAATCCGTAAAGAATTATAATTTTCTTAGAACAGTGAATTTTTTACAGGCAACGATAATTTAAAAAAAATTGTATTCTAATTCAGAAAAAAAGAATTAAAAAAAGTCCCTGTCCCATGTCCGAATTCGTCGTGATTTGAAAATTCCTTCTTGACAATTTTGGAAAATGGGAGTTACTATATTTCTGATTCATAATCGAAAATTGTGTGCATAAACATCATTCGAACTTTAAACAAGAAATTTTGGAAATAAAAGACCCCGTAACACGCCTATGGGAAAAGTGGTTTCCGTTAATTTGGCTGAATTTTTTATATGTCACGTGTCTCGTCATTCTGAACAAATATCTCAATGGGCAAAAAGCCCAAAACTCAAAGGGTTCCAAGATAAGGCCCGCCGAAATCAGTATAATGGGGGTATCGGCTCTACAAGTTCACTCGGTCATTTTCCTTATTTGGAAGAGTGGTTTCGGTTATTTGACTGAATTTTTGATATGTTACGCGTCTCGGCGCATAGTCTCAATGGGCACAAAGCCTAAAACTCAAAGGGTCCCAAGATAAGGCCCCCCCGAAGTCAGTATAATCAGTATAATGGGGGTATCGGCTGCATTTTTTATTCACTCCTAATGATGAAGAGCCGATTTTATTCCTTGAAAGATTCTTTACTATCTTTACTTGTTGGGTGTTTTTTACATTCTCATCCTAATGAGAATGCATTGGTTTTATGTGAAAAATTATTTTCGCGGATTCTATCAAATGTCGAGCTTTTGAGGCCCTCTGGGTCAGAAAAAAATTTGTAGTCTGTAAACACGTTAACATTTGAAGGAATTTTTCGATAGGATTGTCCTTTGTCACACCTAATAAGGATATGAAAAGACTGTTTATGAATGAAAATGTAAATTATTAATGAAAATGAATGAAAATGATATGAAAAGACCGTTTGCCACCTTTTTTGATGAAAATTTACAAAATTAGAGAATTTTGAGAATTTTGGAGACCACTTTTTTTAATATTTGAAAATGCTGTCGACAGCTATTTATAGTAAAAAAAAAATATAAACAATTTATCCTTATCACTTTTTTTGATGAAATAAAAATAACCAAAGTTATAGCATTTTCAAAAAAGAAAAAAAAAACGAAAATGAACATTTGAAGCCAAACAAAGCGTGATATGCGAAAAAGCAAAAAAGAAAAACGTTACTTTTGTCAAGGCCCTACAAACCTGTCTAAATTTTAGATGATGTTTTCATGGCTAAACTTTGTTTGGAATTCGCATGCTTTAAGGTGTACTCAAATTAAATAAGTAAAAGGACTATTTTTCACAAGATGATTTTAAGAACAGATAGGATCTTATCGCTCAGTTGGTATGTCATCTGATAATGATGGTCTGATCCTCAATTAGAAATAATTGATATTGCGAGTATTGAACAGAAGCGATTGTTTTAATTATAAGCTTATTAGTTCCATTCTTTTGTTGAATATCTTACATTTGGAAAATAAATCGAAAAGTGGGAAAAAATGCTATGCTTCTTTGAGTCTAATTTGTGTATATTAAGTAGCATCTGTGAGTTTCGTGAAATTGAAACCATGCATACATGACCCCATGTAAGTTATATGTCATTTTTCAGAGGTATAAGTGATGAGGGCTTTAATGAAACAATTTCATCGAAAGGTTCTTCGATACATTTTTCGGGGTCTTTTGTTAATCAAATAAAATTAATTAGTGATGGTACGGATATTCCCAAAGTTTCATTAAAAAAATTAGTCAAAGTAGCCGCTGTACCCCTACAAAAAAAAGGTTTCATAGCCTATTGAGACGTGAATTAAGTCGTCCAAATATTCCCCTCCCATCTTTTCCCTCTCCTGCTTCTCCTGCTTTCTCCTTGCCCCACCCATAATTATCCTCTTAACACTGCTACTACTTTCCATCTCTTACCCTAATGTACCTTCCCGATCTTCCTTCTTCACTTCCCAAACCCTTCACAATCTCAGGTCCCTACTCCCCCTCCCCTCACTCCGCTACTTCCCATCACTGCACTTTTCCTATTTTCCCTCACCTCACT
>NC_046665.1:59542528-59560752 GCF_010883055.1 Belonocnema kinseyi
TCCATGCCCCCTCCTTTAGCCTACTTCCTCTTATCTCCCACACTTGCCGTCCTCTCACTGCCCCTATTATAAGTCCCTTCCCCTACTATCCCTCTTCCTAAATCCCATTCTCTACTCACCCTTCAGTTCACTTCCCCTCGTATACATCCTTCTCCCCATTTCTGTTTCACCTTCAGTACATCACGTCACTTTCTCTGCCATGCTTCTTCTACTTTCCCTCCCCATACTTCCCCTCAATTCCCCTCCCGGAAAAAAGTATAAGTAACACCGTTTACATTTGGTAATTGTTTACATTAATGACTTTTCCGCATTTTGAAGTAAATGATTCGAAACCTGTTGAAAAATCTTCTTTCCAGTTCAAAGGTAAAACGTCATCTGGGAGAAGCCCAAAAAGTTTGATATTTTCTCCGAAAAAAACCGCAAAAAAAATCTGTAAAATTTTTGTTCATAACTACGTAATTCTCGTCCTTTCAAAACTATGCATACTACTGTATTATGAGGTACTGATTATTAATGTAATCGTGAAAATATTCGCAAATTACATTTTTAAGGTTAATTCGAAAAAACAATCATCAAATTACCCAAAATAGCAATTATTGGAAATTTTTCGAGCTTTACAAGGGGTATAAGTGTGAGAGGACCTTCTCCTTAACGTTTCCAGCTCGAAAAATAACCACACTTGAACGCCGAACGTACGAGAGGTTTGAGAAGCGTGATTTCGAAACACACGGCCGTTAAAGGGGCTCTCACTCCTGCAACGCATAGATTTTGGGGCAATGCGTGAGAACGCACGAGGCGCACTTGCGCGCGACTCTCGTAAAGGGTAGGGGTACAGGGGAGAAAATTCCAGGTGCTCCTGTGGAATTGGGATACTCGTGTCTGTGGAACGTTTGTAACTTCAAGCCTCGTATGTTCGTCATCCGAGTGTATTTAAATTTTTTTAAAGATTTTATAAACAGTTATAGTTTAATTATGAAGTAAAATCTTTAAACATATTATAATTTTAATGGTAATTATAGCCATTTTTACTATTCTAATCTCCTTAGTATTTCATATTATTGCATTTTTAGTTCATAATTGATCTTTTTTAGTTGTAAAATTTATCTTTGTGGTTGAATATTTACTTTTTTCGTTAAAAATTTAACTATTTTATTAAAATTTATTTTTATTTATTACAACTTAATGTCTTAAAATGAAACTTTAACTATTCCTTTATTTGTTAAAAATTTATCTTTTTGCAGTTAAAAATACCACTCTATATTTGATAATTTGTCTACCTTGGTCAAACTTTAATCTTCTTCTTTAAAAATGTATCTATTTGGTAGAACATTCGAATTGAATTATTTTGTGTAAATTTCCGTTCTTTTTTTTTCTGAAAATTTTCTAACCATTTTTATTTAATAATTGATCTTTTTAAATTGAAAATTCATTTGACTGGTTCAAAAATCGTCTTTTTGGGTTGATAAATTTAATATTTTTGGGTCAGAAATTCAACTTTTTTGTAGAAAATTAGTTTTCTTGGTTTTTAAATTAAACTATTTTGCTAAAAATTAACTTTTCATTTGATTGGTTCAAAAATCGTCTTTTTTGGGTTGATAAATTTAATATTTTTGGGTTAGAAATTCAACTTTTTTGTAGAAAATTAGTTTTCTTGGTCTTAAAATTAACCTATTTTGCTCAAAATTAACTTTTTGGTTAAAAGTTCATATTTTCGGGATGAAAACTCAGCAGTATTGTAAAAAAGTCGTCTTTTTGACTAAAAAATTCAACATTTTATAGGAGAAAATAAAAAATGTTCAGGGAGAGTCAGGGAATTTGGAAACTGGGATTATTTTATCATCAGAAATTTAAACCGTGCAATTATAAACTTCCCTGAGAATATTCTCTAGTCCAGTTAAAAAATTACGATTAGAAATACTTTTTTAAATTCCTATTTAAATAGTAATTCTCGTTCTAAACGTTAAAGGTCCAATATACATGTAAATGTAATCCCAAGCTAAAAAATCGAATTTCCTCCATGATCTCGGAACGAAAGTCGTATAATGTGAATGTTTGAAAGACATTAACATAATTGATTTAGACTTTAAAGGACCTCGGAAACCGAGATTTCCATGAAACAATAAAAATTTTATGGTGGCCTATATCTAGTTGTACTGCATAGAGAATCTAGAGTTAGCAAACATTGTTCAGCGAGTATTGATCGTTTTGCATTCTGTCTGCGTGTTTCTATTTTCCCTTTAGGAATTAGAGGCGCCGCGAAATTATTTTTGGCGCGAAGGAAAAGTCAGGCAAAGTTCGTTTCATTACAATACGATCAAGAAGAAGGAAGAACCTTGATCAAAATCTCGTTTACTATATAAATACCCTCCTTTTTATTTCAGAAAAGATGCAGAACTTCTCTTCGAAAAATATATATTAAATTGCGATAAGAGAAGAATTGGATTGACAGTTTTATTTGACTAAACAACAAACTTGCGCATTACGTTCGTGACTTTTTTTGTCTTCCTCTATTTTTAAATAAAAATTAATATTAATACAAAATTTTTATGTTTTATTGTATATGTTATCTTAAATAATAAAAAAGAAAAGCAAGGACAATAATTGATTTTTTTCAAAAATACCAATTTCCAACGAAAGACAGGAACATAGCCTAAATTTTTTTATTCAAATTTTTTTTTAAATGGCCAATTTCCATTCAAAACACTTAAATATCCTATTATTGTTCAAACGTTGCAAATATTCTTTAAAAGCTAGTGATTTGTCATAAACAATAGCAGTTTTAAACGAAAAGTATTAACACACCGTAACAAGATATACCCTTTATATTATATATCCTCATATATACCCTAAATAATTCTCAGAATAGTCCATTGGATGGCTATTCATTTTTCAAAACATTGTTTGCCCTATTACTAAAAATTATTATCTATTATCAAAAAAATATACTTTTTCCCATTTTTTATGGATTGAAATGTTTATTATTATATGGAAACTGTTGAAAATAGACGAGAATTGAAAACTGAATTTTCAACAGTAGAATCTTAGTAGTTAAAAATCCAACTAAAAATTTTCTTCAATTTTAAAATTTTAAATATTTTGCAATTGTCAACAGTTGTATTCTCTACTGCTGAAAATTAAGTTTTTTAATCATTATGATTTTGTTTCCAAATTACCAGTTATGGATATAAAACGCAAACGTAACTAACTATTATTATCAAATTATGAATTTTCTTTGAAATGTAATGTTTTTAAAATACAAACTCCATTTTTGACGGAAAAACACTAACAGAGTCAGAAATTGTTCAAAGTAGTAACTTTTATTATTACAAACAAAAGTTTAAATTTTAATCTAACGATTTTTGCTTACAAATATCAACTTCTCAGGTGAAAAACATTAGCATAACCTAAAGTTGTTTAAAATTTATAAATATTCTTTGTCATCCAATTATTTTGTATAAAAAATACCAGTAATTACTGACGAAATACACTAACATAATGCAACTAAAAATTATTCTAAATTGTAATTTTTTTTACGAAATTTAATGATTTTGTTTAAACTAAGCGACTTGCTGTGAAAATCGTTAGTATAATCTTAAATTGTTCGAAAATTATAAATATCCTTTGAAATCTATGTCAAAAACTGAAGCTTAAACTACATTTGTACACAAAATTTAAATCTTTTTATTATGAAATCTAATTACTTTTTGCTAAAAATACTAATTTCTGGTATGAAAATCACTGAAATAATCTTAAATTATTATAAAATTGTGAATATTTTTAGAAATCTAATGATTTTGGAATAAAGATGTTATTTTCCGACAAGAAACTCTAACAAAATCAAAGAATTTTCAAGTGTTTACATTTTATTATTTAAAAAAATCATTATATTTAAAACTACTCAATTTTGTTTGAAAAATACCAGTTTCATATCTGAAACGCACCAACATAATCTAAAGGTTTAGCGAAATAGTAAATCGACTTCGTAATCTAATAATATTTGTTTTAAAAACAATTTTTTGGTGTAAAATACTAACGCAGCCTATTTTTTTTAGAAAATTATGAAACTTTAAATGCTAAAAATTTTTATTTGAAAATTTAAATTTCGGTAAAAAACGCCAACAAAACCGAAAAACGTAAATTGTTGAATAATTTTTTAATCTTTGAAATCTAATAATTTTGTATTAAAAATACCTATATTTGGTATAAAACACTAATATATATCCTAAAAATGTTGAAAATTTGGAACTAGAATTAGAAATTAGAATCTAAAGGTTTAGCGAAATAGTAAATCTTCGTAATCTAATAATTATTGTTTTAAAAAACAATTTTTTAGTGTAAAACACTAACGCAGCCTAATTTTTAAAGAAAATTATGAAATTTTAAAATACTAATTTCGAGAGAAAAATACTGACATAAAACCGAATGTAATAAGATAATAATATAATATTTTCAATAGTTTATTAGATAATTATCAAGTTTTAATTTAATCGCAAAAAAGTATTAAAGAGCACAAATGTGTTTCAATTTGTGTAAGATCTCTTATAATTTTTCTGATTAAACGAGATTACTTGTAGATTTAATTTTCAAAGTATTACATTTAAGGTGTAAAACAACTTCAAGTAATGAAAAGTCAATAATTTTGTTAACAAAAATGATTGCGGGATTTTCGATTCATATCGTTACAAGACTTTCCAGATTGGATTTATGAATAAAGGAAAGATTATTTTCGCTAAAGATGAAATAAATCAGCACAGATTACAAATTATAGTTTCATCTAAAATTTATTTTTCTTTTACAGATGCATTTCAGTTCAAGTTTACAGATTTACACCTACAAATGAGATATTTCCACTTCTGATGCCTTCAAATAAAAAGCCTTTTAAGTAGATTGCCTTTCAATTTAGAATCCATTAATGTCAAATTCCTCTAAACTAGAAACTTTCAAGATAACTAATTTTTAAATTTGACTTTAATTTTAAAGCCTCTGTTGCAGTTTTTAAAAGCCTTACCCTTTGAAGAATGAAATTTAACATTTTTACTCTGAACCTTTGCAACTTGTTAAATTAGTTACGAAAATTTACAAATTTAGGAGAAAGCCGTTCGGTCAAATTGTTGAAGAAATTTTCTACTTTCGACTTTTGATTGAAGCATTAAAAACCCATCTTACATGAATTTTGACCGAAAGGTCTTTTTCACACATTTTGTACGGGGTCATTAAAGTTATAAAAATGTCTATAAAAAAACCGCATGCAAACATTTTTTTTAAACTTCTATGTTTTCTATTTTTATAATTCGATTTTCAAATTCATATTCAAATTCAAAATCATATTTCAAATGATTCCTTCCGCAAATTAATAATATACTATGTTAACATTTTTTATTCAAAAATCATACAATCTTTAAAGCTTACACTTGTACGTTTTAGAACTAGAAATAATGTTGCCAAAGCTTTAAATTTCTTAACTACTCAAGTTGCAATTTAAAATGTTGAACCCAATAACATTTAAGACGTTTAATTTCTAGAGAATTAAATTAAAAATTAATAATTGTAAGTTGAAAATTCATCAATCCTAAGTTTGAATCATTCAGAAATACTCAACAATTGAAATTGTACATTTGTATGAAATATCCGATTTTTAGTATTTCTAACAAAATACTTAAATCTTCCACTAAAACAGATTAATTGTCAACGAAGCAGTTGCCTTTTTTACCAAAATATTTATTTTCTAACAAAAAAAAAACGAATTTCCAACAAAATACATAAATTTTTAATCACTTAATTAAATTTTCAACCAAGAGGAACAAAAAACAAATTAGATAAAGATAATATTAAATAATTTCTATAGGTGAAGTAAAGACCATAAAATTTAGAAAGGACAATATAAAATGCAAATAATTTCCAAATTTAACAATAGATAGCAATAGAACTTAAAAAAATTGACTTTTAAATAAATTTACAATTTCCAGCAGATATTTCTTATTTTTATCAATTTTTTAATGAAAATTCGAACCCTTTTGCAGCCATTATAAGAAATTTGCTACAGTAGGTCAATCCTCGATATTGTTATTATCTCTTCTTTTAATTCATAACTTTGATTGCAAACATTGAGAAACTGGACTTTAAAAAGCGCTATTATTGTGCTATGGTGAGGGAAAGCCAGGGAAAGTCAGGAAGTTTGTTGAGCTTGCTTCAATTTATTTTAAAAATGGCAAGAATTAATTAAATAACGATGTTTTAAAAATTAATCTGCTTTAATTCAGGATTAAAATGTTTTGCTGAAAATTATGATAATATTTTCGGGTTAAAAGTTCAACTGATTCACAGATAATTCGTCTTTGAAATTTTAACTATTTGTTTGATAATTAATTTATATTGGCTCAGTATTAAACTATTTTGTTAAAAATTTAAATATTTGATTAGAAATTAATGTTTTTGTGTAAATTTTTTTACTGTTTTGTAGAATAATAGCCTTTTTGGCTTGCAATTTTAACTGTTTAGTTGAACATGAACATTTTCTTGAAAATTCGCAATTTCATTTTTCGTAAATTAATATTTTTTCGTCGATTATTTGACTATTTAGTAGAAAATTCAACTATTATATTGAAAGCTCAACTGTTTAATTGAAAATTAACTTTTTTTGTTGTAAATAAATATTTACGCTCTTCGGAAACTAATGCTTTTACGTAAAAAATTCAATTATATGATTGAAAATGAACTTTTTTGTACGAAAATCATATTTGTGGTTTTAGAAAATTAATTGACTATTTTGTAAAAAAAAATGAAATCTTAGGTTGAAAATTGGTTGTTTTGTGAAACTTCAGATTTGCGGGTCAAGGATTCAACTGTTTCGTAGAAAATTCTTCTCTATGACTACAATATTCAACGATTTGTTGAAAAATTGAACCATTTGGTTAAAAATGGACTTTTTTGTCGAAAATTCAAATGATTTGTAGAAGAATTCTCTTCTTTGGTTGAAAATGCAACTTTTTTGTAAAAAAATTGTCTTTTTGTTTTTAAAATTCATGCCTTTCGGTAAAAATGTTTAATTTCTTTGTTTGTTGACTGCAGCCGTTTTTAGTAAAATAAAAATATTTTTTGATTGAAATATTAGCCTTACATTTAGTGTTGAGAATTGTTCTTTTTTGTTGATAACTCAACTACTTAGTTGAACGTTGAGTTAATTTGTCAAAAATACAATTTTTTCGTTGAAGATTCATAATTTTAGTGAAAATTTCATATACTTGATTGTATTTTTTGGTAGAAAACAATTCTTTTCGTGTAAGAATTCATCTTTTTTGTTTGTATTCAAATATTTGTTTAAAAATGCAATACTTCACTTAAAATTTTAAAAATATAAATCTTTCAAAACTGAAGTTAATATAGTTCTCATTGATTTTACTTGAAAGAATTTATTTCCCTTTATCGTGAAAAATCTTCTCATTTACGATTATTTAATAAATTTAGCTAATTAAAATTGAAAAGCTTACAGATGGATGGTTGATGGGATTATTCGAGAATAATTATGGAATGTATTACAGGGTTGTAGGGTAAAAATTGCTTTAAAAATTTACGATACTTAATTCTTAAATGTGTATGTATTAAGAAAATTTTTACTAAAAGATATTGTATTTGTATATAAATTATAATAGATCTTTATTAAAAATTTTAATCTAGAGATATCCGAAAAATCCTGGAATTCTTAGGCATTTTTTTCAGTCAACCTCGAGTTCATTTTAGATGAGCCTTAAATGTCCATTTTTTATCTCCTGAATGGAATTAATAAATGTTGCTTGCAGTAGTGCAGTAGGGTTAGTAGAATAGTATTGCAAAGGAGATATTGAGACGCTTCTCTTTCAAGGTTACGCTTTTTAGACATGAATAATTTGTAGGTAGTGGCTCGAATATGTCACACCAAGAATGGCTCGAATATGGCACACTTTTTTTATACCAAATAATCACAGTTAGGCATTATTCAACTTTCTGAATGTTAACAAGAATGATTTCAGGTATTCATGTACTTAGTCCATTTTCTGCGATGGATCCTACACGTTGCTAAAGGAGAAATTTTGCGTAGAGTGTACTACCTGCAACGAATGATCCCAGAATTCTTATTGACTATTGTCAATAAGTTCGCTGTTTATTTTATTCTTCAAAATTATATTAGTAATATTTATATTATTAATAATTATATTAATAATATATGCATACTGGTAACTTGCTTATTTTTTATGTATTTTGATTTTTGTCTAGGTGTGCCATATTCGAGCCACCCTTTATCAATTTTCGAAAACCGCGTTTTTTGGAAATCCTTTATTTAAAAAAGAACCGTTGGCGATGAGATAAAAATCAACTTTACTATTAAAAAGGTTATTCAATAGCCTTTCGTATGACGACCTATTATTCATTGAATTTCAGTCTGTAGAGTGCCGGCCATCCATTGAAAAGGAGTTGGTGTGCCATATTCGAGCCATTTCCTCTATGTATAATTTTCATTTGTTTTATGCCAAAAGAGTATAAAAAATTAAAATATCAAATAATATTTGCTATCATGTATAATTTCTCCGTCTGGGACCTGTTATTATGATCCAAATTCAATATAAAAAGATTTTTAAAATGTTTTTCTAATTTAATTGATATCTTATTAATTTCTATGTATATATTACTTTTATGTCAGATTAAGTTAATTGCAGTCCGGTTACTTGAAAATGTTAAATCCCTAAAGTGCTTGGAAATATTGAAGGCACATTTATTACTGTGAATTGCAGTCACCTTTAGAAGACGGGTCGATACTTTCCCTAAGGAAATGAAATAGCTACTGTTGCATGACTCGAAGTTGCATGAATGCATTTATAAGTCATGTGGATCTCGGTTTTCTAATCACAAAAAAGCGCCGTAATATGAGGTATGCGAGAGCGATATGAAATATATTCCCAGCTTTGAAAGTGCATTATTGTTGCATTGGTGATAACATGCCCATTGCTAACGATGTATTCATATATTTATATGAATGTCAACTACTTGAAAGGTGCTGACTTGAACATTTTTGAGAAGAACGTTTAAAGATCATCGCTTTGTTTTTCACTCCCCTTGGGATCTCTCGAGCGTCTCGATTTTCAGGGTTTACACTGCTTCTTCTTTTAGAATGAGGATACAAAAATTTCAAAGTGGTATCGAGAACCTATTTAGAATTAAGATACTTTCTTCCAAAGTTAAAGGAGATTTCATAAAAAATTTGGGGACTTTTCAAATCTTATTGATCCATTTTTACAGAATATTTTAGATTGAAATAATAATAAGGCAGATTTTTAAGTTATCTTTGTTAGATTTAAGAATTTTACTCTTTGCAATGTCATCTTATCTATTCTTAGCAGTTAAGAAGCAACTGGCACGAAATACACATTTTTAAACATTTATTATCAGATTGAGTGCTCTCTTTACAAAATGAAAAGTAAGAATTGTTTTTGGCATAAACACTGACCTAAAACGAAGGCTTATTGTGTGTTAAGTTTAATTTTATGAAAGACTTCATAGAAAGGGTAACTCCGTTATTAAGAATTGTGTAGTCTTTATTTTTAATTTGAAACGAAAATTTTATTTTGTAACTGATATGCTTTTTTATAGCGCAAAATTCCTAATATAAACTTTTAATAAATTGAATTAACACTTCGTGATTCATTTGGTCAAGGATTCTCGCCCTAAAAAATTGTGAGGGGCCAAGCGTAGAGCTGTCTGAAGGGCGTCAGCGTCAGTTAGATTGTGTGCGCCTGGCAATGAGGAGAAATCTACGTTGTGCCCTGAAAGTCCCACCTGAACCACGGCGTTAGTGTTTTTGTCAATTTTGAATTCTCATTTCATCGACTCTTTTCGTTCTTTTTGTATATTTATTTGCACGAAATACAAAAATTGCATTATTATATCCATATTTTGCATTATAACATTTTTAAACTGAAAGAAAACTGGTCTTTATTAGTAATTTTGCTTGCCTGAACCTCTCTGAAATACGTAAATTTACAGTCACTAAAATAATTATACTTTTTTCAGCCGCGACTATGGAGATATATTTTTTAAAGTCCTATCTAAGTACTATAATAAACATGTAAAGTGCTTTTTCATCAAATTTATTTTCAAAGAAAATATGAATATTTTTAGTAATTTTCCCATTTTTACAAACATGTGTTTCGATAATTGAATGGTTACAAAATATAAAAGTGCAAATAGCGAAATAGCTGCTAGCAATTTATTTTATAGACTCAGGAGAATAACTGTAAATTTTGCCAGATTTTAAGAATAAAAATAGCATTGAGAAAAACCTCATGGACTTTAAAATCTCACCTGGACCACCGCCCGCGTCAGTGAAATTCACCTGGACCACGATATGTTAATATTGATCATGATGGAAATTCAATTCTTATATAAGTTTTATAATAGCATGAAAAGTATTCTATTGCATATATCTTCTGTTACTGACGACTGGTTTTAAGAACAAAAAGTGTAGTGCTAAAAGAGTGAGATATATTACAAAAAATTTTTTTATGTATATTAATTATGAGTCCCTGATGATTTTTGAAAATATTTTTTAAGAAAATGCTTAAATCTTCCGGATTTGACAATAATTTGCATGTTGAAAAAATCCTTATGGGGTGAGTTATTCCAAAAAAAAACTTTCATCTTTCACTGAAAGCTTTTTTTGGAACAACTCACGCCGAAAGGATTTTTTTACTGATTCAGATTCGGGGAGATATTTAAGGTGAACATTTTATACGTTAATTTTGTCAACGTTCAAATAAAAAAGTTTTAAAACTTCATCTGGGAAAACTTTTCAACTGATTCTTCGAAACTGTATTCATTCAAAATTAAAAATCAAAACCGTAAAGCTTTTAAACTTAAAGTCTGCCAAACATTTGTTTTCACTCACATAATTTTAAATGTTAATTCTTCTAAAGTTCTTTTTAGATCTCTTCGTTAAAGATTAAAAAAATTAAATATAAATAGTAAATTTTTAAATGGGTAACATTTTAAATTTAAAAACTTATGTACATGAGGGTGGTCCAAAAAACGCTTTTCGAACTACAGGGCAAGTCACCCCCACCGATCCAAATTTCCATTTGCGGAGAAAGAACATGTAATTTTTTTTCGAAACTCAAATATTAACGCATGCCACCGCGTACTTCAAAATTCCATTTAATTAATTTGGGGAAATTTTGGATTTTCGAAAAATTAAATTCAAACATAAGTTTTTATGGATTCCAGAGTAGTGTCCGTATAAGTATATTTTTGATTTTTGGGTCATATTTGGGACACTGTAGGGGGGTAAGGGTCTGTTAAAAATAAAAGTTATGGATATGTTTTTATTTTTTGGCCACTCCACTTCCATCCTTAAAAAACTCTGCACGGTTTGATCAAACCCTGAAGTATAAGTTCAAGTTTTCGAAAATGGAACAGAGCCCCATGTTAATTAAATGGGATTTTCAAGTTACTGGTGAAACGTGTTAATATTTTAATTTCGAAAAAAATACGGATTTTACTTTTTAACCTATTCTTAAATTAGAAAACTATCCAAATTCAATATTTTTAACACAAAGAAGGTTTGAATGTTAAAAAATAATGAATTCACACAAGTTTAACTTAAAGAATTTTTATTAATTTTTACTGATTCACATGCAGAGAGAAAGTAGGAATAAGATAAACACAAATGCCTTTATTTTGTGAACTTTCAAATGAAAAAGTTTCAAAATTTGATCTTAAACAACTTTCAAATTGATCTTTTGATTTTTTTCATTTAAAGGTAGAAAATTTGATATCGTAAACTTTTTTAAACAGAAGGCTGCGAAAACTTTTAATTTTGAACTATATTCTCTTTGATTTTTTTTATAAACATAATAGATGTATCATTTGAATTTTTTAAATTTGAAAGCTTTATTGAAATGTACGCGGTTTACAATTTAAGATTCCGAAACTTTCGAATTATATAGTATATATTATGATCCTTTAATTTTTTTATTTAAAGTTTATATAATATTTAATAATTTATTTGTATATAAATAATAATAGATCTTTATTAAGTTGTCAACAAATTACACAACGTGTCGAGAAAATATTAATAGAACAAAGATGTTCATAGAAAAACATATGTCTTTTTTATATATTTTTTTAATTACACAGGCCGACAAAATTTGTACCTATAGACAGGACTATATGACCTCAAAGGATTTTGGTGTCCTAAAACGAATCCGTTGTCTAAATTTTTCCTATATGTCAGGTTTAAGAGATATCCTAACCTAAAAGTGCAAATATGGCATGAATCTAAAAGATTTCTTTTTAGTTGTCCTATTTAATAACACAGGCCAACAAAAATGACATCTTTTTTAAAATATCCTAGACCGGACTATGTGACTCCGAAGGATTTTTGTCCTAAAAACGAAATCGTTGTCTAAATTTGTCCTACACGTCAGGTTTTTGAGATATCCTGACCTAAATGTGAAAAAATGACTATTTTTAGCGTTATTTGGGACAATATAACATAATCATCCATTTTTTTCTAAAAACTGATTACGCTATCGTTTAGAAATCCGTTTTATCTTTCATTTCCATTTTTGATCATCCTGAACCGATTTCTTTCCTCCGAGATATCGCGCACTAGCCATTTCAGTAGAACGAAAATGGTCAATGTGCGATATCTGGGAGAAAAAAAAATCGGTTCGTGATAATCAAAGATGGAAATGGAAGATAAATAGAAGTACTAAACGGTGGCGCCATATCAGTTTTTAGAAGAAGTAATTGCTAATTATATTATATTGTCTCAAATATGGCAAAAAATTCCATTTTTTCACTTTTAGGTTAGGTCTCTTAAACCTGACGTATAGAAATAATGTAGACAATGTATTCGTTTTACGACACCAAAATCCATCGGATCATATAGTCCGGTCTTAGGACACCAAATTTTTTGGCCTGTGCAATTAAAAAAAAAATAATTAAAAAGACATATGTTTTTCTATTAACATTTTTGCTCTTAATATCTTCTCAACACATTGTGTACTTTGTTTATAACTTAATAAAGATCTACTATTATTTATATATAAATTAAACATTAATTACAAAATAAAGTAAAAAATAAAATCAATAAATATAAAATATTAAATGTTATATAAGCTTTAAATAAAAAAAATAAAGGATCAATTTAAAAGTTTTTGGGATGAAATTTCAAAACTTTTTTATCTGAAAGTTGACGAAAATAGTGCATATAATATTTACTATATTCGTAGAATATGCAGGAGAATATGCATAATAAAATTATGATAGAAATAATAATATTAATATAAATAATACATATTTATTTTTATTATTATTATTAAAAATATTAAATTTTGTAAATTTGGGCTATACAATTTTCATAGCTCTTTAGGTTTGAAAATTAAAAAGCTTATATGTGTATACATGTATAATTCATTTCAACTTTTCAGCCTACACTTGAATCAGAAAGGTATTGAAATGTTATATTTTTCAATCCAAGAAAGGTTTCAATGTTAATTGAAAATAAATTTAAAAATTTTAATTCAGAAACTTTCTAAAGTTTTTCAACTTCATTTTTTTAGTTTTGAATTTTCGAAAAATCAACTTTCTAAAAATTGAAAATTCTCTAATTTTTTAACTTTTAAATTGAAATATATATGGGGCCATTCACAAAATACGTGATACATTTTTCAGGGAATTCTGCCCCCCCCCCCCCTGTTTGATATATTTTCCATTGATCTTAACATGGAGAATGATACTTCGGCAGACCCCCACTCATAGAAGTAATAGAAGTATTTTTTCAAGCACTCGACTAGAAAATATACTACTCAATTTTATTACAACTCTATGGTTCTATAAGTATTGAAAAATTTTATCGAACCAGATAAAAATATTTATTGACAGAAGAATAACTCTAATTGCAGCACCAAACATTTCATACTATTATGAATCACATACAATCTGAAATCATCGAAACTACATAATCTGTATATTGAATGATAATCGAAGACTGTTATATAAAATGCAATCTGAATTAAATAAAATCACAAAAAAGTCACTCAACGGAAATACAAAAAATCCATGAAATACTAAAAATTAGAAATATGAATTTACCGCATGATTCGAGGTAGTTCGTGGATTAATATGTAGGCCATCATCATCGCCGATTTGCTCCTCAAATTGGCTCTCTCGACTGCCGGTGGGGCCCATTTCAGCGCCCAAGCGCGAATATTTTTTTCTCACACTTTGATTTTAAATTCCTCCAAAATCCCCCCAAATAAGGTCTCGATAGTCACTACCTGATTTCGGAAACTATTAGTCAATTAAAACCCGGGCAATATCCTCAGATTCGCTTTATCCCGCGCTTCCCATCTTTTCTGCGACTCTCCCCCGGAGGGTCAACTATTTTCCTTATTTCCTTTTGACAGAAAAATGAATTCTCACTCCGCTATTTTCTCCTTTTCGAAACAGTGAAAACGAAAACCAGCTTTCTTGAAGTGTTTTCCAAAGGATTACCCGAGGACTGCACTTGGTGGCTCCTCTTGGGAAAGGACGCCAACGCATCGAGATGAACCAGGACAGCGTCGCGGTGCCTCGACCGCGACCTTTTTGGCACCTCTGAACGCGGAAAACACTTTCGTTTTGCAATGCAATAACGCCCGGCGATATCGTTTTTTGATAAGGCTGAAGGGATTGAAAAAAATTGGGAAATTCGAAGGCGAACCCGCGGGTGGGTAGCGCCGCGGCGCCCCGGGATCAATAAACCGAGGCCGGCCGTCGCCTTCTACTCCTTCGTCGCCTTCCTGTGCTTTTGGTTCCTGTTCATACGACGTGGGACGTCGCGGCGCCGCACGGCGCTTTACCGAGCACGCGCGATTTTCAGAGTAGACCCCAAGCCGATCGATATCTTTCCGCACAACCCCCAACTGGTCTCGGGCAGGTTCCGTGCGAATGATATGCATGGGGAGGCTGATGTGAGAGGAAAATCGGTTATTGACGATTTCTTTTCACATTCAGATAGTGTGGACAAATTTCATTGCAGTTCACTGTCAGATTTGGCCCAGATTTAGTTTCACCTGGGAAACCTGAAATTGTTAAGGAATTTTTGTGGAATTTTTATATACCTTCAAAAAGTAGAATATTTATCATTTTAGTGGAAAATTGACCTATTTTGTTAAAAACTTTTTGTTATTAAAAATTAATTTTTTTAATTGAAATTTTATGTGTTTCATTTTTTGTTCAAAATTAATCTGTTTTAGTTAAAAACCCTATTATTTGGATGACCGAATCCATTTCAAATCTTTCAAATCAAACATTTCATCATTTGAAATCTTGCACACAATCTTTCGGGGACGAAATATGTTGTTTTTTAGAGGAAATTAGGCGATACCTATGCACTATTCCGATTTTGAGACAAAAATTCTAAAAAGTTTTGCGTATTTCAATTTTCTGCTTTATTTTTCAAAAAACCCTAGTTTTTTTTAAACCTCTATAACTTTTGATCTAATTATGATATTTATTATTTCCTTTTTGTTTCTCATAGCTTTCATCGTCTTTTTTCAAAATCCACCGGAAAATAGCAGCGGTTTTTCTGAACATTTTTTTAATCGATTATATGAAAAACCCCACCTTTAAATTGTTTGTTGAACTTGTCGGTTATTTATTGAAGATATCTTCTACTTTTTTTTGAAAACAATGACAGATACGACAAAATGGTAAGATAAAATTTCACAAGTCTAAAAAAGTTCTATGAAAAATGACTTTTGTTCTTTTGCGATTTTTTTCGCTGTTTAAGAGGAAATATAAAAAATTACATTTTTAGGGGGGGGGGGGAGGGAATTCTCCCAACCTAAATAATGCTTTAGCCCGCATAATACTTTTCAAAAATATTTAGAAGGATAAAAAAGGTGGTGTTTTACAGAAAATATATTTTTTTGATGTTTTCAAAATTCGAAGAAAATAAGAAGGAAGATTTTTTTGAAAACCCCACCTTTTTATTCTTCTTAATATTTCTGATAAGTTTATACTAATACCAAAAAGGCATCTTTTTAGTATCATGTGGGCTGAAACATTCTTGAGGCCGGGAGATTTCTTTTCCCAAAAATATAATTTTTTCTCCGAAACTATGGACAATATCGCAAAAGAATACGAGACATTTTTCATAGAACTTTCTTAGACGTGCAAACTCTTATCTTTCAATTTTTTCGTATCTGCCATTGTTTCCCGAAAGATTCCGCGATTACAAATGTAGTTTCCTGTCTGATTTGTAATGGATTCGGTCGGATGAACATTGAACTTTTGTACATCAAAATTGGAGTATGTTGTTGAAAATCCGTCTTTTTGGTAAAAAAATTAATTTTTTTTTGGGTTAAAGATGAATATTTTTTCATTTAATTTTTAACTAGTTCAATTGAAGATTCATTCTGTTAGATGATAATTCATCAGTTTGGTAGAAAATTTAACTATTTTGTTCAAATTAATTTTTTTTTTGTTATAGATAAATTATGTTAACTAAAATTTGATCTATTCCATATTATGTTGAAAAGTGATCTGTTTTAGTTTGAACATTCGTCTTTTTGGTAGAAAATTAATCTTTTTGGTTAAAAATTTTAATGTTCGAGTTGAATATTCATAATTGCATTTATTGATCTTTTCCGTTTACAATTCAACCATTCCAGCTGAAGATTCATCATTTTAGTTGAAAACTTATCACTTTGGTTGAATATTTAACTATTTTATTGAAAAATTGTTTTTTCTTTGGCTGAAAATCAATTGTATTAACTGCAAATTTTAATATTGTATTTTTGTTAAAAATCAATATTTTTGAGTTATAAATTGAGTTGAAAATGAAATCTATTTACTTCAAATGTTACGAATTTGTAGCGTTTTAAATTGAATTTAATATAGTTAGGCAGAAGGGCCAATGCTGCGCGTATAACGTATGTCAATCGGTAGAAAAAAAAAATAAATCATGTAATTACAAAATATGTGACTTATAGAGCAATATCTGAGCTTTGCTTTATTCATATGAAAAATTTAATTTATATAAATGAAGATATTTAAGTATTAGGTATTAACAAAATGTCCACGTGTGTCAACTTACCCTCCCAGCCAGTTAATGCGGCGAGTACTATTAATTTTATCTGTTTGAAAATTTAAAATAATCTTCTAACAATTAACAATCAAACGTACTATTTTAGTAAAATTAGATTTCTATATTTATCTGTAGTTTGAACATATAAATTGGGAATTTATTTTATTTGCAAATGCTAACTAACTTCACCTATTTGTGACACATGGCATCCTTTAGAAAATTTAGAAGATCAATAATTATATGTATAAATAAATAACCTAAATATCGACTACAATAATATTATATTGACTATATTTCGTAGGGGATAAAACTATTAGTGATAATTCCAAATTTTCCGAAGTTCAGTTGAAAGTCACTTTTGCATTTTTGGAATTTATTGTTTTAGTTCGAATATCTGTTCTTTAGTTATTGAATCAGTTTGCACTGTCACGTTTTGAGGCTTTTGCAACTTCCTATCAGCTTAATCACAGCCAGCACCTCAGGGAAAGAATTGAAAAATTTTCCTATAAAAAAAGTTATGCAAATAATTTAAAAAATATGTTGTTATTTTTTATTATATTTTGTTGATAGAAAACGGATTTTTATGAAAATGTGCTTTCTATCAAATTACTATACAAGGTAAAGGAAATTACTACACAAGGATTTGTTTGAAGTATTTGGCTTTATTTAATAATCTGACATATTTAAATTTATTTCAAAGTATAATCACTATCTTTTTCCAAGATTCATTGCAGCCTGTAGGTCCTTCGGCCTCATTTTCTGTTATTCTTCCATTTTTGCAAGCATCTGTTCCTGCGTTATATCTGAAAGCTGAATGATTTATTGTCAAAGTAATTAATTTCATTTTGCTATTAAGCTACTGACTCCACAATAAATATAAACATCTGATTACTATATTTATCAATTAAAAATAATAAAAACACTAATCCTCAAAATTGTTGTTAGGTATCAGTTCTTAAAATTAATTTTCCGTTTAAATCAGCTAGTAAGGAGTACAGTCTGTCAAGTTAAAGCGTGGGTGGCTTTACTCGCAGTCGGTAAGGTGTATCGACATCATTTTGGTGTCAAAATATTAAGAAGAGCTCCCTCTTTCATGCTTTTTGATTTAACATTCAGTTTG